>NW_021604615.1:12054600-12095640 GCF_004785775.1 Grammomys surdaster | reverse complement strand
GAGAGAGAGAGAGAGAGAGAGAGAGAGAGAGAGAGAGAGAGAGAGAGTTCTCCAGGGATTAGAAGCCTAATTGATTATTCAGTACTTAGCGGTCAACTATAAAGTCACATACATATGAGCACCACTGAATGGACTCAGATGCTTGTGTTTAATAACCATTAGTATGTGTATGCAGTATGAATAATAATTGCAGACAAAGAGAGAAAGCAGGAAGACATGGGAGGAGTTAAAAGGAGGAAAAAGAGGTTAGGGTAGTATAAATACAGTACACATAGAAAAATTTAAACATAGATTTGATCAAATGTTTTAATTTAAATCTAAAGTGTTCTCTTCATAAAATGCACCCAAGTCCAGGATTTGGCAAAGTAATTTTATCTGCTTTTGAAATTTAGACTTGTAAGTTGCCTTCCACAGAGAGAAGTTTTTGACAACTCAGGGCAGGCCTGATTGGCATCTATGTATGAGTAATTTGTCCCTGACTTACACGTTTGCTCATAGTTTTGCATCTGTACTCACAAATCATCACACAAATCCTTAACTAAATCTGCCTGATGCTTCCATCTAACTGAATACAGTAGATGCTACTCATGGAGGACTGACATTCACTGAGAGAATGTAGCCTGTACTAGGTTTCATCAGTCCTGGTCTGCTGTTTTTGCTTCTGGTTTTACTATCAATTGTGACAAGGCCTCAGTGTGTAGCCCAAAATGTTTGGAAGCTTGTGATCCTCCAGCTTCAGGCTGTCATGTGTTGTGATCACAGTCATGAGCTGCTAGTCCAGTTACATGATATGTGGCAGTGTATTTCTCTCTCTCTCTCTCTCTCTCTCTCTCTCTCTCTCTCTCTCTCTCTCTCTCTCTCTCTCTGTTCATGGCTTCATCCCAACTCAAAGGCATGTGCTGAACTCCCAAATCATCTTCACGGATGCGAAGGAGGACATCATGTCCTAGAATCCCCTCGGAAAACTCCAGTCTTCAAATACAGAGTTGTTGTTGACTGAAACACAGTAAATGAAACTGCTGTGTAGCTTAGAATACTGCTCTTGGAACCACAAGCCATCTTGCTTCAAGGCAATTTCATCTGTCCTTAACGAGTATGGTATCTCTAAGGAGCAAGAATTGGAAACAGACATGACAATTATCATTTGATGAGATCTAAAATAAATATATGTTGAAGAACTTCGGCCTAATGCCCCCTCCAATGGTGAAGATTCTTAGCTTATCTTTAATCATTCTTTCTTTATGAGTTTAAGGAGACTCATCACGACATACATAATTTACGTGGTAATACCAAATATAGTCCCCGTGATTTTATTAAAAACCCCCTGAACATGCTGTTTGTACTAATTTTCATCCTAATGGCATCATATTTCATCCAATCATACCCAAATAAATTATAGTGGAGGCACAGTACCTTCTCAATAGCGTTTACAGTGATTTAAATTCTAGAGAGGTTTGTAAGTGTCTGCAATATAGAATATTTGATGGAAATTTTGAAAACATGCACATTTAACATGGAATGATGCAACATACAACATTTCCTCAGTTTAGTGTATAATCACTAATTGAATTGGGTCTCTGAGCTCAAACTTTGGCTCTGAGCACAATAGGGAACTTTCAGAACCAGGGGCTGGCTAGTGGGATGCTGGTATGCAATGTGCGGTAACACAGATCCTATGCCTGTGCAGACGTCACTTCTGACGTTATATGGAGGCTCATAGTTCAAAGAGAGAACATTCAGTTTGCTCAAGTTTATGATATCCAGGTAACTGAGAAGTATCAAAGCATGAAGCAGGGGGAAGAATCCTTTCATGGTTCATTTTTCAACTTGTAACTGAAATGAATTCAGATAAAACGTTATGAAAAATTCTTGTAAGTGCCTCAGTATCCCTCCAATTCCATTTGGCTATTTCCTTTAACTCCTATTTTCTGCTCATTCTAGCTTCTATTATCTCTGTCCTTCCACTAAGCATCTGTGTAAATCTACATGATGCTTCTCTGAAACACTGGGAAGCTGTCAGAAAGTTGCTTAATTCTAACTATGTCCGTATGACTTAGAGACAGTGCCACTCTCTAGATACTATTGTCAGAAACTCAAATAGTGATGGCACAAAAAAATGCAAGGTCAACTCAAAGTTCACCATCTCGACTCTTAACATCCTTATCTGGTCCATAATCCAGCCACGCTTCCCACTACATTGCACCATGACTGTAAAGTTTTCTTCAGGATGAAACAATTGCTCTGATTCTCTGACTTTTTTTGCAAGTGCACAGCATCGTTTGGTCTCATGTAACACATGCAGAGCTCCTGTATATATATTTGTGTCTGTATGAAAGATGTAGTCTCAGAACTGAATTCTTGAGTCATGTTGCTTCTGTATTGTAACATATCCCCCTGTAATTCTTGGCAATGCTGTGTCAAGGTGAAGCAAGACAACCACAGAACTATAGCTATGGGTCTATGTTATCACATGCAGGGCTCCTTTTGTGGAGTATATACTTAAGGGGAGATAGGATAGTGGATTCTGGGATCAGCAAAAGTAGGTGCTATTGGAGGAATGTAAAGTTTACTTACACAGTGAACATCTTGATTTTTGCTGTAGAAAAATAATATACAAACAGCTGCCCTATATTATATGCTTAAAATAGTAGTTTTCATTTTATATTTCACACACACACACAGACACACGCGCGCACACACACGCACACACACCACGTAAGCATGCACACGTGTACAAAATAGAATTTGTACTTATACCTAGTTAAAACATAGTAAACGTTGGATAAAATTGCATTTTATTTACAGCAATAAAACATATGAATTATCCTCTATTGTTTTGAGTTAAACATTCCAACCTAAGGCAGAAATCCTTCCATGATTATTCCCACTGTAATGACATGCTGATTTGCAAACCCTCTTTTGGATGAGTCATCAACTATTTCCTCCGACTAACTCAGATAAGTGGCTAAATAAATGATAATGCGTACAGCTTCATGCTTCTGTATCTATATCACATATTCATAAGACGCACCTGGCTGATGTCTCAGAGATCCAATGTGGTAGTCACTGACAGAAAAATGATAAATAGTCTCCCCGACCTTCCTCTATGTTAAGAAAAATAACCCAGATTCAGAAAGACATGCATCTTTTTTCATATGTGGAATCTACATGTAGTGTTGGGGTGTGTGTGTGTGTGTGTGTATGAAAACAGGGATCATGGGAAGACGGAACATGTCCCAGATAGGGTAGAAGGGAAACAAATATGAACATTTCCACATGTACTCATAACCTTTTACCCATGCTTGCTTACCTCTGGATTAGCCCTTATTTGCTTTATAGGTATGACTATTCACCAATCAATCCTTTCAGTAATTGAATATTTCCTCTCCTCCTCTTCCTGTTCTTCTTGCTCTTCTGCCCACTCCCTTTCTCTCTCTTCCTCCATGGTTATACTTCTATTTGTGCCCATCTTCTGATTTCAGGATATATTCCTTACTCTTGATTTGTAAGTCACCATTTTTCAGGGTTTAATTCCTGGTCCTGATGAAAATAAAATAAAATTTTAATTGAATTAATACACTATAAATGACTTTTTCTACTGTATAAAAATCTCAAGCAAGTCACTGCGCTATATATTTGCTATTATTTATGCACTGTTTACTTAATTATCATTGAGAAATATAGTTTAAGATTCTCCTGATTGCCAGTTATTCTGTTTTTACATATTCCATTTATGAGTGTTCTGATCCTTAGTTTATTATATATATATATTCTGGAGACTATTATACTTTGAACTGTATTTTAGATTAGATAATTCTCTAGGCAGCCACAGAAGTTACTTTGAGTGTGGTATCTTATTGGGGGCTTCTATAAGTAGACAGATTTCTTACCACATTTTTCTACCCTGAACTTCTGATGGTTTTGCCCTAGAGAGGCATGAGGGGTGAATCCTCAGTGCAGACAGCACATACCCACAATGCTGTTCTCAAAAGATGCACAGGACCATGACTTTCCTCTCCACTGGTAGCAGCTCTGACTTCTGAGTGCCAATGGTATCTGGAGGCTTCTGCTCACTCACTGCGTAAACACTCCTCTGGACCACATCACTCTGTGAGTCTCTCCAGCTACTCTCTCCTTATGCTTAGCCCCGGGGTTCTTGTCAGACTTCCTATGGCTGTGGGCATAGAACTTGTTTGCTTAGCTTTTCATCAGGGTGAAGTCGCTCCTTTCTACACAAATGGTAGTAAACTGTGAGAATAAAATAATCCAACAATTATGCTTGTGTTTTATGTTGTTGCTTTTGGGGGAGATCAGTTTGATTACTATCTCTTTCATATTTATACAATCACTAGTAACATCCAAAATCATCAAATACAACCCAAAAAATGCAGAAATGTGAGTTACCCACCTAAATATTGAACATGTCACTCTTTCCATGTGAATGTAACCTGGCCTTCATGCTCTGTTCCAGCCTGCTTCTGTTAACAAAACACCTTGACTTCCCTTCCCCCTAAGGTCAGTATGATTTGCTGTCTGCAGAACAATGACGACCTGTCACTCTGTCCACGACCTCCCTTCCATCCCCATTACTCTAACATCTCCCTTAGCAATACATGAGTTTAGCAGTCTTCTCCCTTCAGTTTTCCCACAATATTGAATAAGCTGTGCAATATTTTCAATGTTTTCTTGTAAACACCAGGTTGTCTCTCACATATATTTCCATATAAATTGGTCGAACCATTTTTCAATGCCTGCTGTACACAGCATCTACCGATGTTGTTATAATTCTATGTGCCCCGTGTTTCATTCTGTGGATGATTGTGCACTCATCATTCTGTTTCATTTAGCATCCCTTCATTTGTAAGGCAAGGTCTCCCTACACAGCTCAGGCTGTTCTGCAACACTCCTAGCTCCCTGCCTTAGCCTTCTGGCACCAGAATTACAGATAGAACCTAGGTGCATGTTTCCTTTAATTATGGGTCAGAAAGTTATGTCTGTTTCTCTGTATTCTTTGTTTCTGTGGTCTGTCTGGTCTATCCTGTAGTCACAGTTCTTCTAAGTCTTAGGTCTTCCCACCTTTGCTGCCTCTTTTATCTGGTAGAATTCTGATGCCCCCGAGCTTAGGTAGTTTTCCGAATGTGTGAATGACTCATCTGACAGGTATGAGCCAATGAAACCTCTTATTCTTTAGGGATACTCATCTTCCAAGACTAAACAGTCCCCTCTGCCCATAGCTCATTATTCTTTCTCTGAAGTAGGGCAGGTTAGAATGAACCTGGCAGTCCCTGTTCCACTTGCTAGCTGCAGTCTGGGCTGAGTTCTCAGGAAAATACAATATGATACAAGTGCATCTTTCAGCTTCATCCACTTAGATTACATTTGAAGAATTTTCTTAAAATTCGAGACACTCATATTCATTTCTTGAAATTTAGATGAGAATAAGTTTTCCTTTCCATTTACATTTTGGTTTGTAGCTGAACTTTTCGAAGTTACAATCATTTTCTTTCTAGAAGAACAGAGATGTTTATATACATTTAATTGACTTGAGAATAATGGAGAGTGAAGATGTCTCCAAGATTCCAAGAGTATTTGTTTGTATAATTGAGGTTCATATCCTACATATATTAAATTGCTTTCATCTGAATAACTCAACAGAACAAATGGGGATAGAAGAGTAGGAGAGGCGTAAACAGGATAAATAGATACTTTGAAATTCAACTTTGAACTCAAAGGACAAGCAGTAAAACTGTGAATGCCAAATACAACAGACCTGAACTGGAGAGCAGATAGAATTTCATCTTACTTTGGGCCTTAGGATTCTTTCCTTAGAATCTTCCCACCACTGGGTCGTCTAAGCCACATTACCCAGAATCAGCTGATTCACTCCAGTCCACTGGCAGTCATGGTGAACTCGTCTGCAGAGTTTACGATTTGTATTAACTAATATTCTCATAACTATTATGAAGAAGTCACTTAATGGAGAAGCTTTATTTCAGCTCAGGACTTTAAAGGATACTCAGTCTATTGTGACCTGGGATGGGTGACAGTGGATGTGTGCCCATTGGTCACATTGTATCCCCGAATGGGAAGCTCAGAGTGAACAGGAAACCAGCTGGGTTATGATCCCTGGAGACCTGTCCAAGTGTCTCCTTTCTAGCCGTACTTCACCTCAAAAATGTTCCACAACTCTCTAAAACCATAACTCACCTTGTTCACGCGTACAGGCCTGGGATGTATATTTCACATTTAAAGAGCAATCCCTTCACAGCACACTCAAACACATCTGGTTATTTATCAACCCACATGCTTCTCACTCAAAGGAAACTTCTTAGAAATCATGAGGACCCAGCAACGAAAGTTTCTATAAAGTTCCAGTAGCATTTCAGTTAGAATTATTTCACTGAAAGTCAATTTTGGGTCACATCAATAAAGTTGCACTTATCTTAATGGGCTTGATTCTACAATGAGAGAATTTTTTTAAGCCTAATTATTTACTTTCTAAAGGGAAGGACACTAGACAGATTGCTCAATCCATGCAGGTAAGAGTGGACAAACCGAGAAAACCCTGCTTCACTGTATCACTGCACATTCCAAGCTTGCATTGGCGTACCTCAGCATTTATGAGCCACACGCTCATTTTTAAACCCTTCTCCAAAGGTCAGAGGACCGCTGCTCCCTGCATAGATACGTAGTTCATTTCCAAAGTGGAATTTCACCACTAAAATAGGTGCTATGAGAGGAATTAAGTTTAGATCCAATAAATACTGTCTTATAGGCACTGGCTTTAATGTATTAGAAGAAGATGGAAGAGAGCTATTTCTTAATATGCTCAGGCCTGCTTGGATATAAATAATAAAGTGATTAAAAAGGATTTCAAAAGTATAAAGTGCTAAAGAGCATAGAGTGCTTGCACGCTTCTGTACTTGGTGTTGCTCAGAGTGGTGTGGAGCTATGTATATATTTAGCTGGAGAGGCTCAGAGCTCCATAAATATCATGACACGTTGCATATTTTACAGGATCCATTAGTGATTTTCCAACATCACAAGCCTCTCGCTCTTGATCACTTCCTCCTCTTTGCTTCTATAAATTTTAGTTCTTAGAATCACATAGATCAGTGCAAGCTATAGGTCTTAGAAGCTATGAGATGGCAAAGGGCACAGACAGGCTGTCTATGTGGGCGTACACACTCAGACATCACCCATGGGTAGCATGAGAAAACCCACTATGAAAGCAAATGTGGGATGTGACATAATAGAAGCAGGTAGGAGACCAGGTCAAGCTTGATCCATTAATATAAGCACAAGAGGAAAAATGTAGTATAGAAATAACCATTTTCTTATAGTCTGTAAGAAGATATTTAAGATCCAGAGCATTGTACTTGAGTTAAAGAGATCTGGGCAGTGTGCAAATTGAGCCTTGTTTTCTAAGGTTCTGATGAGCAGTGGGATCTGAAGTCTCTTGTCTTCCAGTGCTAGGCAACCTCAGCTTTATAAGGCTGGTTGAGAATTTCAAATTATTGAAAAACTTCTCCAGCAAAGCAGAAAGATACATAAATATATACACTGCAAACCCAAAGCCAGCATACTAGGATGGTGGAAAAGTGGTGTTCTAGGTTCTGTGTAAATTGCCAGGTTCTGCCAGTAAATTGCCAAAGATGAAAATAGCAAAACGCAGATTTGTTCTTTTGAGATATTTTCAATTTTTCTTGTCATGTATACTTTGTGGCATTGCACCTGTTCTTCGCAACAGGCTATTAAATGTCTCCAAAACGGTTAATAACTTCAGAGTCTTATTTAAACTGATACAAGGTAAGAGAGGCCTGGTGAATGCCAGTGATAGTAGACAGACCTTTAGGGAATAGAAAGAAAATTTTCTCATCTTTCATCTTGTCATAGAAAGATGCTCAGAGTACTCTTTGGACCACAACCTAAAGACCTACAGCAATATCTGAGCAGAAACAGGCTAAAAATGTGGGTTCCGCATCAAAGATTCTGGGAATGAATGAGCCACTGATCTTGGGATTTTTATTAATGATTGGTTTAGCATATCTTCTAACTATAAAACAAACACCAAGCTACATTTGTTTTGCCTGTCAAACTGTATCCTAGGATCTCTGCATTTGAAATCTGCACTCACCATGCAAGCAATGTGTCAACCTGTCTAACACTTTGTTGTACTGTGTTTATTCTCCTAAAATAGGTGAATATTTATTGAGGAAGTACCAAATTGTTTTCACCACACCACTGTGATTAGAGGCCATCACAGAGTAAAATCAGTGTATGGTGGGTACATATGGTGTGTGCACAGTCAGTGACAAGTGAGAGATACGACATTGCCTAAACTAACCATGTTCCACTGAGCCTCAAATTCATGGGTTAGGAAGCCTCAGAATGGAGCACGTTTGTGTCAGGCGAGATTGCTGTCTCGAATGAGAGTGAATTTTAGGAAAATCTGACTTCTTTAATAAATAATGGGCATCGCTACACCGAGCCATTGTTCTGTCACAGATATCACAGCAAAGTCTCTTTACTTCAGCAGCGAATACTCAACTTTTAAACTAATTAGGGTAGAAGTCTCTATCTTCTGTGGATATGCTTTCTGCAGTCAGAATTCCCCACACAGCTGTCTTCTCTACTATCCCTAAGCTTGCGGTCAAGTTGGCCTCTGATTTCCTCATACTCTAGTTCTTGTCAGAGAAATGTCTCCAGATTTTTTTCAAATATATTTTATTTTATTCTTTGAGAAGTCTGTACACAATGAGCTTTGATCATGTCCGATCCCTACCACCCACTTTCAACTCCTCCCTCAACCCAGCCCAACCCCAGACTTCTTTAATTCATTGAACTGTTCACAAAATTTACAATACTGATTTCAGGAACTAAAGTGGGAGAAAGTAAAAGTGATAGTGAGCTTTAAAGATGCGGAGGTTGGGCTTGATTGAGTTTGCTCAGTATTCCTTCACTTTCAATTTGTGTTACAAAACAGTCTCACGGGATGTGTATGAATTCATAAAGTTCACAGCACTTTAAGATATTCAGTCTGCCTGAATCTTATGAAATCAAATAGAGGAACTTTGTGCTCTTAGGAATATGTGAATGATTCTCATACATAAAATGACAAATATCTTCTGTGAATTATGTAATTTTTCTAATCATGATATTCTGACTTTTAAAACACTACAAGCTATAGAAGGATAGCCCCCCTTTTATCTTTTTGCTTTTTCTTTTAGAAAACCATCCACAAGTGCTGTTGAAAGCGTTTGCCATTTCCTCTGCATTTACGTACTAGGAAATTTTAACAAATAAGTTTTTATTTGCCTTAAACTAAGCATGTAGTGAAGTATGATATAAATACACAGCCCAGAAGCTGTGTGGGATGACCACGTAGGAAGGAGAAGCCTCTTCAGGGCACAGACAGTGGCTGCTCATGGTATCAGTATACAGTGAAAAGAAGAGAAAATTAAATTATTATAAAAGTGCTCTTCAGTATATTTATGATAAAAAAGCTATCAAGTATACATCTTCTTCCAATTCTGTATAAACTATGATAATAAAGTCTGGAATTTTGACAATATTCATGCACACGTCCAGCTATTGGAGAAACCAAGACATCTAAAGTTCATAGTCTTCTGGCTAGTAATGAATTCCTACCATATTGTTAGAAACAAGGATTTGTGGGGCTGCTTTGATTTTCTTCTAATTTTAAGGAGCTGTGAAATGAATCCCAGGTCAGCATGTTCCCTCTGAGATATGCCTGCAGCATAGCCTGGGTTCCTCTGTGTGTTTGTTTCATTTAATTTTTATATGAAACTTGATTTTATAAAGATCTTTATTGAATGTGAAAATATTCAAAGACTATGTCTTTAAAAGAAAATATGTCCTGGAAAAATAATTGCTCCCTATTCAATGAAAAATTATTTGGTGAAAGTTAGCATGCTTGGAATATAAATGCTCAAAAGACTCTAAACACACACACACACACACACACACACACACTTAGGCAGAATTATAATTTTTGGGTTAAACCCAGGGGCTCATGGCTGCTAGTACTATATCATTGAGCCCTCCTCTCTGTTAAAGATTTTGTATACTAAATCAATTTTATTTATTTAATACCCAAGGAGGAAAATAACATGAATTTTCATGTCTTTCTTGCTGTTTACTTCACAGTAGTACAAACAGAAGCCTTCAGTATTTGTGTATGCATTGAAAATACACTGTGAAGATTCAAAATCAGAGTTAGCTAGTTTTATCACAATAAGTCTACTGAGATGAAATTAGAAGAACCTTTCCAAAAAGGTTGACTGTGGTGTACACACTTCTCCTGTCTTTCCATGATGGAAAATGCCTAGTGTCCACTAGGCTCTCCAGCTGTTGGCATTTCTACCTCTCCAGCTGTTGCTCCAATCTTCCCTCCATCCTTGCTCTACGAAGTCTGGTTAACATCTACTGTATCTTGACATTCTCCAGTTCCTGTTCCTCCCAAGCCTGTCCCCCTAGAGAAGCTTTATTCCATCCATACCTCCAATCTCATCCTAACAGACATGGGTCTCGTCTGCAATGGACAACTTTGAACCTGTGACAGTATCAACTGCCCTCAGGGATACCCTCTGCAAATCATTTCCTCTTTATGTCATGACAAGTTTGCCCTGTGTCTCCACAGGATACTTTTCTCCCTGCCTCTAACTTTCTACTCTTCCAGGGCACATTGTAACTGTTTTCCTCTCTCTCTGTTTTTTGTTATAAGTTTTCACCATTGTCACTATCATAAAATATCCTTGTCGCTATCACCATGTGCGCACATGGGAAGAGAATATTTCAACATTGTGTGCCTTTATTATCTACAATCCAACTTATGTTTTGAGGCAGGTCTCACACTAAACCTAGGTCTCATTAATTCCACTAATCTGACTGGCCAATGAGTTTCAGGGTTCTTTGGGTCTCTCCCTCCTATGCCAGGACTGGCGTTATAGACATCTGCAGGCTTTTAGGTCATGAGCCTGCATTGTGAATATTTTTTGAATGTTCCAAACCTTGACACTTCTTTTTGAGTCTTGTCAGGCCTTGATTTTTCTGAGCACGGCATTTCCATAAATTCTTATCACCATCGTTCATACACGTATGTCTAAATCAAGATTCCATTAACGAGCTGGTACATCCACGGGGCTTCACTGAGGAATTCTGTGTGACTCTTGGAACTCAGTGCTCTATATACACAAACTAGAAGTCATTCTAGGGAAACTCTTCCAACTGCCCTGTTTACCTCATTCCATCAACAACAACCGGGAGTTGGTCCCATGGCCGCATATCATGCTTTCCAGAGAGCAGTCACAGAGTTCTGCAGCCTCTCCTCCCAACTGCTCCTAAATCTGTCCACTGCTCATTATCCCATTTTTACTGCTGGCACACATGAAACAAAATGCTTGTGAGCACTGCATTTTACTTGATTTATTCTCCCCTTCTCCTCAAGCACCCATTTACCTGCAATTGTAAAGTTAGTATTCATTCTCTATGTACAATTCAGAGCCATCAGTCCAGCTTTTACGCATTACCCTATGTATTTTTGGGTCAATGTCTTGAGTCATTTTTTGCTTGATTAACATAAACTATGGTTGATATGGTGACCAAATATCTTAGCTTGTATTTTCTAGAAGTGTTCTGAATATGCCACCTATGAGACACTCTTCATTAAGAAACACAGTACTGTGGCTCAGATAGTATTTTCAGGGTGGCCAACAGAATATATTACGGTTCTAGGATGGTGTAGAAAGAGCCTCAGTAAAGATCAAAGGCAGATATGGTCTGTGAGTAGTTGTTATTCAAAATTAAAGCCCAGGACCAAATCTGTCAGCTGTAAAGTGCAGCCCTTGGGGTTGGCCTAGAGAGGAACATCTCCTGGTGGAATTCAGCCCATTTACCTGGGAAGGTGCATTGCTTTTGCCATGAGCATCCAGAAGTTTCCAGCAATGGAAAGGGTGAGTGTAATGCTGTAAAGAGAGTGGGCCAAGACACCATTCCCTGCATGTTCTAGTTCTGTAGGGATGATCCCACATCTGTAGGCATCTTGATCCAGCATAATTATTACTCATTTCTTCCTTAACAGGTTTTACATGTTTTACAATAGATTAGAAGGGATGTGTATTAGTTGTTATTGAAACCACTGAACAACAGATGACAGACTGGATAGCTTGCATAATGGAGGTGTGGTGCTCAGAGTCATGAAAGGTAGAAAGCCAATGAGTCCCTACAGTTCTTTCTCCTGAGGCATTCCTCCCTGGCTAGGAGATGGCTGCTTCCATGTATGTTCTCATCCTCTTTCTGCTGAACATGAACCTTTCTTATGCCTTGCCATGTGACCTCATACCTTATCTTAATAATAACCTCTAGCAGACAAATGTTGTGGAACATTGTCCCTGAGTGGAGAACATGGCCACTTCCCCACCCATACTCTCAGCAGCTGTGATTACCACCAGCAGAGCCCAGAAAAGTGGGGCTTTGTTAACGTTTTATCTTCATGAGGTCATACCTCCTCCAGGGTGTACAGTTGGTTGGCAGATGCTGGGAGAGGGAAACTTTGATTTAGTGATCTGTAAGTTGCTCATGCCAGCTCCTCACCTACCTCATTGCTTCTCCAAGCTAGACTTGAATTAGAGCCCTTACTTTCGTCTGATAATGATGGCCTCTCTGTGATAAGCAGACACCTGCTCACATCTCTCTAGGAAATGTTGACAGAACATAAGACTAGGGGATTCACTGAGCCAATTTTGCCTTATCTCTATAAATGCTCTGGCTTCAAGCAGTGTGGCTGGGAGATCTTAAGTATTAATAAATAAATCCAGAGAGGCCACAAATCAGATGACAGTGGTCATTTAACCTACAGGATTCTAGGCTTTTGTGGCTTTGTTCATTTTTGCATTGACAGTTTTTGTTTGTTTGCTTTTTTTTCCTCTTCTGTCTTTTATTCATGCCTTCCCCTTTTCAAGCCATGAGGACCTCTTTGTAACCTTCCATGGATGGAGCAAGCTCTGTGGTTTAGAACTATGAGCATGTTACCCCTGTTCTGTAGGTGATGTACAGTCATAATTTACCTTGAAGTCTCTACCCTCCCTATCCTCCCTGGCAGGGCTTTTTTCCTCCCCTGTGCTCTGCTGAAGCAGCATTTGTGCCCTTGTCACAGTGTGGGGGCCTTTTTATCCCTTCAGCTGCTTTCTAAACACTGGTGCCTAGAACTAGAAACTCCATGGAAACAAAGGTGTGTACTTACTGTTCTTAGCTCAGAGCACAGATGCCTCACCTAACAGGGTTCAACAGATTGTGTCTCACACCTCTGTAATGTCCCAAAGCAACTGTGTCCAACAGAAACTATGCTTTGGACACTAAACTTTGGATTTAAACTGTTGAGTTTGGGGGGAGGCAGTAATAAGAAGAGTGCCACTATCTTGTGATACTCAGCTGCAGGCTGATGGGTGTATTCTGAGCATGTTTGACAAAGTCAGGCTGAGTTACATGATGCTAGGCAGGGCAGACACCTCAGTAAATGTTCAACTGAATAATGTTTTCAACTTACAAAGGGTTTTCTATGATGTAAGCCTATCATAAATTGAAGAGAATTTGTGAGTCTACTTGTTTGTTTATTTCATGCACACCATAAATATTTACTATGGCTAAATTATGTATGGATTTTAAGATAAAAATCTCTTTTTAAGTGTATGTATAGTTAAAGAGGTACAGAGGGTAGAAGAATGTAAAGACTGGGGAAAATATCTTGTAGTTGGAATTGCTATTTCCAACTACAAATGTAGCTACCTGTGTCTCCTAAACACAACAGCTTTGAGGGTTGTGTTGGTGGAATGGCATGTTCTTTACCATTAGTTCTCAGTGTGGCTCAGGACTCTTCTTATGTTAGGAGCTTGTCAGTTGTACAGCAGTTCCAAAGTTTTCTCAAACAAGATATCTATAATAATAAATAATAATAATACTAATAGACCAAAATTATCTTGCCATCCATTAAAACAATAAATAATGATAAGAACATGTCCTTCACAAAATGGAACAATGAAACTGCATCATACTCAGAAAGAGAAGCTTGGTGATGCTCAAGGGCCATGTGGAGATACTCCCTGAACAGACAAAGTCTGTGAGGCAGAGGGAGGTTGCTGAGCCACAATACTACCCACAGAAGGGTGACCTAGAGCCACAAGGAGGTGGCAGCAACAAAGAGTCATCAAGTAATTACATATAAGACATGATGCTCATTTTATCAATATTTGGAAAGTATATCCATAAAAATCCATGCCTGACACACATGAGGAAGAAGAAAATAATGAGGGCTATTTTGATCATGTTAAAGAATAGGAAAGCTTACCCATAGCAGAAATGCTTCAGGGGATCTTGGCAGTAATAGTGGCAAGACCTTCTGGGCAGTGTTTATCTTGTTTTGAAAACAGGAGGCCATGAGGGAGAGTCAGAGAATGATGAGTTGAGAAGGCTGCCATTTATGAATTCTGTTCTCAGGCAAATGCCCCTCCATAAAGATAGAAGCACAGATTGAGTCTACTGGAATTCACCATGGTGCACCAGACACCTCCATAATCTGCCCAGGAATTTCAAACACAGTATATAAAGCACAAAGTGCTCAAAATTAAAATGCCATTAGAAGAAAGTATTATAGTGTGGGTATCATTCTAGGAAAAGATAGACACTCAAGTGCATGCACATATACAAACACACACACACACACACAAATAAACAATACACCAATCACAATGCATGCATACCACACCAAAATATATTTAAATATACACTAGAAGTAGCAAGATTTAGTGATTAAGAACTAGACCTTGAACCTAGATCTCCTGAGTCTGGACTCATTAATACTCAGCCATGGTGACCTGGAGCTTGCTATGGAGATCATTCATAATTTACTTTCTGTGTCTATAAATGGCACACTTGGACTTCCATATGGTATTAAACGATACCTGTAAAGTATTAAACTATTGACAGTGTGAGCCCAGTTCTTCCATGTTAACCAAAAACAAAATGAGAATGAATCAAGCACATGGTGACTTGAGGGTTAACACAATGATACACAATTATGCATGTGGATAACTCAGAGTAACAATCACATTTAAACCTTATCATGGCAGTGGAGGCTGGACAAGTAGATGCTAATGGGTGTATCACATCTACAATGGACAAGAGCAAGTATGAGAAGACAAGAAACTTAATGTCATCAAGGGGTTAGATTACTGGGTAGGATAGTAAAGACCTGTGAGACAGAATGCAGAAAGTCATAAAATGAAAGTAGTTGTTATAGAGGCTTCTGGTTCATTTTCTCCCTCCTTTCCTTTCTCCCTCTTTCCTCCTCCCTCTCCATCCCTCCTCCCCCCTTCCTTTCCTTCTCTCTCTTCCTTTCCTTTATGTAGACCAAAATGACCTGATTTATGATATGACTCAGGCTGGCCTTGAGTATGTCACAGTCTCTTGCAATGGGACCCCAATGTGTACCGATGACAAGGGTAAGTAAGACATTGTACACAGACTTGTAGAAAAACAGACATTACCAAGTGCAATGAAATCAAAGGAATTTCCAAACAAACAAAGAGAACAAAAATAGCAGATTGTGTTATGATAAAAATATTAAACTCAGAATAAAAATCAGATTAAATGAAAATAATAAAACATGCTAAAGCACAACCTTTAAAGCCACCATAGCAGTGGACACAGGATAATTGAACTGACCTCCTTTTAAAGGCAAAGTCCTGGTTATGGAAGAAACAATTCTCCTTTGGTTCTTAGAAATTCAATTAATGGAGGGCAAGTGAACTTCTAAAAGAAGAATTTGTTTTAATGTTAGAAATAAAAGTATAGGGGAATCAATACCAGACCAGAGAAAGCAGACACACCCATGCTATTCTCAGACATGAAAATTAAGGATAAGATATAAAATCCAAATGCCACACAAGAAGAGACACCAGAGAGAACATCTATGAACTATACAACAGTTTCCAGGCTTTGAAACTGGAAATAGGGTGATATAACAATGTGTTATTAGAATATTCTCAAGTAACTATATTATCAATATTAGAATGTCAACATCACAGACCAGCCCTATCACAGATCAGATTTGGAGTATAAAGGCTTTGATAGCCACAGGAGAGTGAAATATTTAAATATGCAAAGTATCTGCTAATGCCCTCCTAAGAGGTTACCACCTTCTCAAAGGAAAAACTTGTTTTGACCCATTGTGCAATACTACACACCCAAAACAGGACATGTAAATTTGCACTTAGGAATTTGGAAGCTACTCTCAATTCTCATGCATCCAAAAATCAATCAAAACTGCTTTGGCTTAGGAGAAGAGCTCCAGATAAATATCTCTGAGAATTTAAAACTGAAACTGGTAGTAATAAACAGAAAAGAATAATTTATAAGTAATGGAAAAGGTGTATTCAAATAACAACTACAGCTTTTAAATGTTTATATTAGCATAGAGAATATTACAAAATAATAAAAGACCCTAAAATGCATCTTTTTATATCAAAATATTATGTTAACGAAACTTAATAAGACTGTACAATGGAGTTGATGATGAGGTAGCGTTAGCTGTTTTCTCTGGCTTGGTAAATTTCACTGTTAATGGATGGGATGTGTCAAGAGACTTGTGAGACTCATAAACCTAGCAAGGACTCTCAAGGTTACACTGGCCATAAAATGCTGGGGACAGGGAGACCTCAGTAGAGCTGCCTGAAAATCAGACTGGGCCCCACAATCACAGCTTTCCTGAGTCATCTCCAGTTTTCCCATGGGATTTTTACACCAGCCTAATTCACCCACAATCCTGTAAGTAACTGATGAGCTCACTGGACCCCAGGAAAACCACTGGTCGAGCAAGCTGAGCTTGGGCAGAATCCATTTTCAGATCCTTGTTTCAATCTCTTGAATTATAGACCTGGAAAGAGCTTAGCATTCAAAATTCTAAAGACAGAACATAAAAGAAGGCTGTATTTCAGAGTCTCTTTATGCATCAGTTGCCCTGACCTGAAGAAACAAGTGTTAGAAGTCTCTGGAAAGTAGCAGAAAACAAACAGGAAGCCTAGGGACCCTGAGAGCCTAAGCATGATGGAGTTTCCATGTCCTAGATATCCTAATATGATATAGCAGAATCCTATGGTTTCTGACTACCAACAGCACCTACTTAGCCATGGCAGAAATCTTTCTGGCAAGCCACCACTGTTCCCACCAATTGGTACAATGGGAAATATCATCACCTGAAGTGTCTCTCCCGTAACAATCCACTGGTCCAGTAGGAAGTGTAGAGCTCACATAGGGTGCTATAATGAAATACTGTAGGGCAATGGAACTTTTGTTTTCAAAATCTGGGAGGTGGAAGTGTAAGCTCGAGGTGCCAGCACAGCTGGATGCCTGGTGAGGATTTAAAGATGTCCGTTTTCATGCATCACCAAATAATGACAGGATGACTGTCTCCTACATATCTTGTTACAGAGTACTATACTAGTCTCACTCATGAGGGCTCCTACCTAACTCAGACATCATGACTTACTTATAGTCCCACTTTTAACACCTTCTGTCATCTTCAGGGCCAGGATTGTAATAAGTGACCTTTTAGGAACACTACAGCTTATGCCACAGGAGTTGCAGCAAAACCTGGAAAAGACACATAAAACCAAACTGGAAAGACACTTAAATCTTTCACAAGTGAGAGGAAGTGACCACAGCGCAGATCAAAAGATTACAGTGTATGTGTGTTGGGAGCCGACTCCTAGCCGAAAGCGGCTATCATCTTTGCAGCCATCTCAGGCCATAGACCCTGACAAGAGACTTGTTTTCAACAGCCCACAACAGCTGAGCACACTCTGATAAACATCTTGTTTTTCTCACATATCTTGTTTTGCTGTTTAGTGCCCCCAGCTGCAAGGCGCGCGTGATATCCACGCTGCTGAGTGCACGTGGTCTCCTCACTGCTAGCTAGGCGCACGTGATATCCACGCTGCTAGGCACATGACGTAGTGCCTTCAGCTGTGCTTGTCCATGAGGGCAAGGCACGTGGTAAAGGGTATAAATACCCAGGATTTCCTTCCAATAGAGAGACTTGAGAGACTTGATCAGACTCCCTGTCTTGTTTCCATTCTTCGCGTCTCCGTCCCCACTCTCTCTCTTGCTAGGCCCTGACCCGCAGACCGAAGCAGCAGAACGGGCGGTTACAAAGTGGCGCCTCAACGTTGGAGCTCCAGTAAGCGGGGTACAGTGAAGGACACAGCGGGAATTGGAAGCACGCATCCTCACTCCTGTGCTGGAGACCCTGCTGACTGACCCGAACAGGTTGTTTCATATGTGCACACTAGGGCTCACTGAATTTAAAAACTACAACATGAACAACCAAAATGATTTCAAAATAAGCGGAATGAGAAACAGAGACACAGGCAGATGTTCGAACCGAAAATTGAAAAGCAATACAGGAAATGAAATAAAAAACCTTGATCATGCCAAAGGAGTCAGTGAGGTCAGTAACAGTGATGGGGGCAGCAGGATTGAAGCTGAGCACACCCCTGTAGCCACTAGAGACATTAGGGGCAGCACAGCCTTGTGCTTGTGGGCCTATGCGGAATTAAATCAACTCTGAAAAATCTACAAAGCTGTAAAAATCAATGGAGAAGAAATAGATCATCTGAATACCCATTTATCACTGAAGGAAACGTAAAATATCATTCTGGAGTCTCTGTCTAGGTGTTTTGAGATAGGTGTCATGTAGCCTTGGCCAGGCTGCAGCTTACTAAGTATCAGAAGGTGGCTTTGAACACCTGACTCTCTTGACTCGGTCTCTGAGTGCTAGGATTACAAGTGTATACTACTCCATCCAGCTCAGTCTTGTGGATTCTTAAAATTAGTGCAACCATCTGACACAGCTATTAAATTCTAGGGCATTCATCATAAAGAAAAAGACGTGTTTACATAGGCTTTGTAGACAAATATTTATAGCAGCCTGTCTAAGGATGACATGTTTGAAATTAGACCTAGTGTCATTTAGTTAGCTGATGGGTATGTCCACCATAGCACTCTGGTGCTGGGGAATAGCACACAGAAATCAAAAGGAAGATTGGTAACAAAACAAACGAGACAATCTCCAAAGAATTATCTTCAGAAAATAGAACTCCAAGCCCCAAAGGTAACATACTGCTAACTTTAGTTTACACTTCATTCACAGAGTATGTGAGAGCTTAGAGAAGTGTAGAAATGTAGGAAACAACACTGGTCTTTAGGGGCTGTGAGAGAATGAGGCAGAAGAGGGGACGATGCTACAGTGAGGAGTTATGGTTGACAGTGAGGAGCCTATGAGTGCCAGTAAGGGAGGCTGTGAGTGACAGTGAAGAAGGCTGTGAGTGACAGTGAGGAGCCTATGAGTGACAGTGAGGAGCCTGTGAGTGACAATGAGGGAGGCCATGAGTAGAGGAGGCTTTGGCTGTGAGGTAGTCTGTGAGTGACACTGGAAGCTTTGACTATAGGGAGACTGTGGCAGTGAGTGACCTGTGCCTGTGTGCCTCTTATTTATTTTCAGTGGACCTAAGTCACTTCTCCAGGCTATATACTTGCAAGATGTTAACTTCACTAATTCATGTGACATTATAGTCACCTCACACCACAGGTGTCCCTAACAACATAAGGGTATAAAGCTTCCAACACTCTAGATTCCCCAAAAGCCAACTTCATGCAAAATATCCAGTCATAATGGCAGAATAATGCCCATGGTTCAGAGACACTACACTCATGAAAGTCTCGCTTCAATTGGCCAAGCAAGTGAGATAGGAGTGTTGTCCAGAGTTGACCATCTCTGAGAAAGGAAGCAAATTCCTAAAGCGTACAATGTTCAAAGACTTTTCTTTCACAAATACTTGTTTCTTAAACAAGTGGCCAATCATCTTTTAAGCAAAATACACAAAAGGGTGAAATAATTGGCAACTGAGTAAGAGACTGAAAAAGATCTGATCAGTCTATCCCCAACCCTCGAATCATCACATCCTCTGGAACTTTGAAGTCACTGTTGCCTTCTTTTCAAAAACAAAGGTCTACATTCTGCCTGAAGTCCTTTTTCAACTGCCACAAAGAAAAATACAGAAGCTAGGAACTATGTGTAGATTTCGTTTTATGAGCAAATCATCATTATGAAATATTGATAACTGCTACTTCTGAGAGGAGCCCACTTGGTCCTTGGAAGATGGTACCAAGTCTTGTAATAAGTCCTACAATCAGGGAACGCAGACTGGGGTGGGAGGAAGCAATAGAACAGAGGAGATCAATAGGAAGAAGCTTGACCTCTACCGACTCCTACTAAATAATGTACAATGCAAAAATGGGAGCTGGCAGGACACACCAGCAAGAGCCACACTTCCCTGTACTCCCAGGTAAGTCCACGGGCAGGAAGACAAGGACTCAGGCACCATCTGTACCCTGACGGTGTTCATGACCTAACTGCAATCAGAGATCATGAATGCTTGATCCATTTTCTATGGAGCACATAGGAAAAAATCCTGCTGTAAACATGCAAAAATTTCAAAAGCAGGCCTACAAATCACACCTTTGTGTTAGGACTCTGAACAAGTTTCTCTTCTTCCAGCTCCAAGGCACCTTTACAACTCTGGAAACAATTATATAACATTTGAATATAGGAACATTATGAAAAGAAACTGATATAGGTAACATCCCTGACATTTGCTGTATTTGTATAAAAACCCTGTGAGTGGGTTTTTTCAATGGACCATTTCTGGCCATTTTGGTTATATACAGTCTTTGTGCTTGATATTTCCCTGTAATTAAAGTGTATAAAGCAGACAGCAAGTGAGTCAGAATTCATAAACAGAATGCTGTAATTGAGAAGGTTTCATAGTAACCATTTCAAGAAACATTTTGTATTAGCTACTTTTTTATCTCATGGACTTGAATCCTGATATATAACCTGATCTGTCAGGAACCTATTCTAATCAGTTTGAAAATCTAGATGTATTTTTTAAAAATCAGATTCTTCAAAAAATAAAAATGTGAGCAAATTTAAAATCCTCACAGTATAATTTCTTAAAATTTTTATTAAATTATACTCATCTTTTGAAAAATAATCAAACATTTCTCTAGTTTAGACTATAAGAGTTTTTATACATATATCACCTAGCTATACATGAAGAGTTGGTTCCTCCTCCATCTTGTATGGTAGTATCCATACCCGAATGAGGCAAGGCAAGACAGGACACAAAATCAGCCAAACATATATGTGAATAAGCAAGCAAACAGATTATGTATATACATATATGTGTAAGTATATAATTATTGATTGTTAAAAGATTGTCCCAATTGTAATACAAACATCTTTAACTATGCTTAAGATATTTGATATGGACACATAGAGGCCAAACCTTAAACACAATCAGGCTACGGTTAGCCATACCCTTCTTGTTTATGGCTGGCCATTGTAATTGAAGGATTTGCATTCATAGAGCCAACCAATTGTGAATCAGATGTTTGTACAATTAATTATACCTGCTTTAAACATGGGCAGTCCTTTTTCTTGATACTAAACCCCTATATTCCCTGTCATTCTCTGTAACCAGTATAGAGACTTTGTGTTGCATTAGGGACTACAAATATGGAAATGATAACTTTCTACCTACACAGGGACAGTTCAGGGCAGTGCAGAAGTGCTCAGATGTTTTCAAAAAGGATCCCCGCTCTTCAAGATTTCAGTGTCCCTGAGAGTTATGATAAGATTCATTCACAACTACAAAATGGGTAACTATAGTTTTGCTTCATTATATGGCTGTTACGTTTCAATATGAAATCTACCTTTTGAATATGGCCAAATGAGTAGAGCATCCAAAATAAGCTTTGATGAGAAATCAGAGGCACTTAAGCAGTGAGTGTGCCAGTGCCTCCTAAGAGGAGAGAGCCTGGCTCTTCACAGGACGCTTCTAGAATCAATATCAGTGTTTCAGAGTCCCTAAAAATGATGTGATCAACTCGAATTCTCTCAAGTTTGGGGCTTTATTAGGATACGTATTTCAAAGACTTTCTTCTACAATATATTAACTCAAACTTAAATATTTTCTGGATTTCAGATGAGTAACTATGTAGTAATATTTTGTATATGTATAGTCAATATATTAATTTATAATAAAGTGTGCTATTGCTATGGAATATATTCTTATACTTGGCAGTATAGTTTTATACTGGTAGACTTCCACTTTGTTTTCCTCACATTCTTTGTTCTTCCACTATTTTTGCCATTTCAGTACTGTGCCTACCCTGAAGCTTTTATTACAACTGCTCTATTGTATTTCCAGAAGAAAAAACTTCAATTAATTTTGCTTCTTCTTCTTACTTTCTATTTCTTTTTTTGCTGAGCCTTACTATCTTTGCTAAAATTGAATAGATAGATAGATAGATAGATAGATAGATAGATAGATGATAGATTGATAGATAGATATTTGATCAATACACAGATAATAGACAATGAATAATAGTTGACATATATAACATAGAAAAATGATAGTGATTACAAATAGATGATAGATAAATAGATAGATAGATAGATAGATAGATCGATAGATAGATAGATAGATAGGCATATAAATGGGTGATAGATTGACTACACATGGGGAAAAGCCTTGTAAGGACTGTAGAAGCTGAAGTCCATGTCTAAGGGCCACTGTGGGGTTCTTATCAGATACCTAGAGGCTGGAGGCAAGCAATGAGGCAATTTCAAGCACATTGAAAGAAAAGCTAGCCAAAAGTCCTGCATTCAGTGGAAATACCCTTCAAAAATGAGAAGGAATACAGGAACCTCTCAGATGGAGAACAGAAGCAATTTTCTATATACACACCCATCTGATGAGAGAAGTCACAGTGATGGTAGACGCCTATGTATAACACTATGTGTTTTTCCCCTTGTGAGTTTTCTATACAGCACCATATGTTTGAAACAAAGATTGTTTTACTACATATGGGCAAAATAGATGAATTACACTGATATTACGATGGGAGTTTTTAACTTTTATCAAAAAACAGTAAGTTTTTCACAGTTATATTCAAGCTGACAAGCCAGCTCCAGAGGATAATGACCTACTGTACATTTAGAACATGCCTTGAGAACTACTGCAAAAGTGTTTTCAGTGATACACAAAAAACAGTGTAGTCAGATAGAAATAAATTCTAACTTATGTAATTTAGGAGATTTCTGGGAAGGAGTGCAGAGAGGTAGAGAGACAGAGAGACAGAGAGACAGACACAGACACAGAACCAACAGAAGCAGACATGGAAACAGACACATACTATAACATCAAGGTAATTGCAGTAGATATAAGTGTTCACACAAACCAACTGGACAGATGGTAGAGCAGATTTTAAAGCTTTCCAAAAGTGTAGCTGATATACCTAGAGACCAAGACTCACTCATTGACAAAAAACTGATTTTCTTCCTTCCAGTAGTGGTTTGGTTACTTTTTTTTAGAAGAAAGAATATAAGGATGAACAGATAGAAAGGTAGGAAAGAGGATCTAGGAAGATCTGGAAGCAGGGAGTATATTATCAAAATGTGCTCTATGAAATCCTTAAAAATAAGTAAGTAAAAGTCCTATGATATTAACTTGTTGAAAGTAATTGAACACAAGATACAAACTTGAGTAAGAGGGAAGCAAGACGAGCTGCAAAATATCATCATCCCTCCATGCAGACCAGAAGGCAGCACTTACCAGATGAAAAGATGCTCTTTGGGATGGTGAGAGAGAGATGTAGTAAGAGGACCAGATGATCTTCCATGTAGTCACCAGGTCAGTTGGGAAGCAGAAGCTAATGGGAGGAGCCAACAGCCTCTTTCAACAACCGATGTAATCACATAAAAACTTGAAGGAGCTATAAAAGCATCCTGCTGTAACCTGCAGCTAAGGCTCATGCACAGAGCATGCAACCCAGAATGGGGCCCACTGCTCTTCATGTCTGTGGAAGAGAAACCTGGCTATGTCATCTTCTACATCCCAGAAATGCACAGATTTAAGAGAATTGAAATTGGATTGGGAATTTTGTATGAGCTCAGTGGAATAATATCAGAAATCAGTCAGTCGAAGAAAATAGGAAAATGTTCAAATACTTGGAAAATAAGCTTTAGAACAATCTGAAAATGAAAAAAAAAGCACCAACTTAATAAAAATACAGAAACTTAGCTAAAAATATATCAAGAATCTTGACAAAAAAAAAAAAAAAAAAAAACCAAAAAAACCATTGCTGAATCTTGAAGAGTTGTTTAGTGTTGAATATATGTATTGCAAAGGGGGGTGCGTGTCAATTTGTTGTCTAGATTTTCTCCTTAAGAACATAAAAGAGGAAGAACAAAATAATCAATAAGAATAAGTAATAAACAAAACTGAAAATTTCCATCATAGACTATGAATGAAATGGAATGGCTCTTTGAATAGCCACTAAAATCAACAAATGGCTAACACTGCACACAAGGGGCTTATTGCTAAATATTGCAGAATCAATAAGATAGGAAAGGTGGGAAGAGTGAAATCAAAATTCTAGAGCATAGACCTCGTTAAGAATTGATAAACTATTCTTACATGCAATGCTAAGTATTATATAAAACATAAGACAGACAACACACTCTTACATACATGCACTCACTCACTCTTATGCACACACACACGGCACACACACACATACACACACACACACACACACACACACCTCCACTCTAACTGATTCATGTTTCACTTGAGTTAAACCATTGATCCCACAATGTAGCATTATATCTTTCAGAATGGCTAACCTAAAGAAACAGTGAGAACACACAGTAGTGAGAATACAGAGAAACTGCATCACTTGTAAATTGCTGATGTGAATGGGAAATAAAGAAGGCACATTGGAAAACTAGCTGATTTTATATAAAAGTCTAAATACCTCTGTTGTATAAGACAGGGATCCTGTGCCAACTGTGCCCATCCCAGAGAAAGAAATACTTAGATCCACACAAAACCTTTCCATGTGTAGCCAGTCCAGGCCTATCTACATGTAGAGTCCAAATTTGAGACCAATCTGTAAGTTTCCAAGCAGATAAACATTTAAATTGTGCCTTTGCATACTGTGAAATACTATTAGACAATAAAGATGGATGTAGCATTGATTCTGGATGTATTGCCCACAAATAATGTTGAATGAAATGAAGTAGATACTAAAGATACTGTACTATATGATAAAACTTTATAAGCAAGTCTGGCAAAATTATAAGCATGGAGAGAATATTAATAGTGACAAGACTGAAGTTGGTACATGGTGGGAAGCAGGTGTGTTTCTGAAAAGCAGGGTGGTTTATTCTCGAGGTGAGAGATGTATCCTCAACTAGACTCCAATTTCCTGTGTCCTGGTTAAGATAATAGACTGTGGTTTTGCAAGATTTATCATTAAAGAATCTGTGATAAAGACGTTCAGGGTCTTACCTTATTATGTTGTTAAATAAAATCATCCAAACCCATAGTCATCTAACATCAAAAGCTCAGTCAAGAAACTCACGAATCTACAAGAGCAATCAAGGTGAATATGCAGCGTAACATGAAAAGCACAGGTCTCCAAGAATCAGCCAGGCTGTTTCAGTGCTGAAATTACTTTTTACATAATCCTGTGCCAGTAGAATACAGAAGCAAGGGTGAAGCTAAAGTGGAAAATTTTAGAACTATATATTTCAATTAATTTTCAGTGTGTCTGTGTGTGTGTGTGTGTGTGTGTGTGTGTGTGTGTGTGTGTGTGTGTGTGGTGTGTTTGCTCACAGGCGCATGCATGTGCACACACATATAGTTCTCCTTGGAGGATAGAAGAAGACATCACATCTCACTCACTGAACTAGAGTTATAGAAGGTTTTGAGCTTTCTGTCTTAGGTGCTGGGAACTAAATTCAGGTGCTCTCAAGGAGCAGTATGTGAACTTAATGGCTGAGCCTTCGCTCCAGTAACAAGAATGGTCATTTTTCAGGTTAATCTATATCCAGTAGAACCTGAAGCATGTCTTTTGATGTTTGATTACTTAACCAACTACAAGCCTCTAAATTGTACTTGAATGAGTCTGGGATGGAGCTTGGTAGACTATAGTTACATTAGCCTGGTACCTAATGTGCCTAAGGACAGAGGAACCTGGGCTCTAGGTGCAGAAATGTGCCGATCTCGGGTTTGGCTTCTACTGTGTGTTTATGAGCACTCTGTTTCTAAGATGGTCATCCTGGAGGTCAGAAGACATTCCCAGTCTCTGGATTTTAAGCAAGTAAGACTATTATTTTTGGTTTTTGGATTTTCGTTTTTTGGATATTGTGTTGTTGTGATGGTAAGTGGTTTCTTGTGTATTTTTGGTTGTTGCTCTTCCTTCTCTTCCTCTTCCTCCCCCTCCTCCTCCTCCTTCCTCTTTTTCTTCATCCTTCATTCCTTCCTTCCTGCCTTCCTTCCTCTTCTGGTTCTTACTCCTCCTCCTTCTTGAGACAGAGGGTCACACTGTAGTTCATGCTAATCTAAAAGTTTCAATAATAATCTTCCTTAACCTCCTAGGTGCTGGGACTTCATGTGAGATTTCCTATGCCTGGTGACACATTTCTTTTGCTTTGGTAAGCCTTTCCTAATAAAAAGGACTGACTCCACTTCACCATAAAAATTATACATATGGACATATCTCACCCCAAATCCAAAATATGAAATTATCTTAATATGAAACATTTTGAGAACCAATTTGAGGTCACAAGTGGGAAATCCTATACCACAAATGTTTTGTTGACAAATTATTGTTTTAAAATCACTTGCAGGTTATGTGTTCTATGTAAAACACCAATTAGTTTATGGCTACACTTGGTTCTCAACCCACAAAATATCTCATTATGTATGTATATAGTTAAACATTGAAATTATCCCCCAACCATCTTTGAGTCCACCCATTTCACTCAAGAGCCATTCAGGATCTACCTCCAGCCTGGGGTTCCATGGGCTTGCAGGTACATCAGGGTCCTAGGACTTCTATATAAAGACAGAAACATAAAACAATAGAATTTTATTGTTCCTTATTACAGATCACACTTCTGAGGAGACCACACTTCTGAAATCAAGTACTCAATGACATGCTGTCCCCCAAGTCTCTAAGGAGAGGTTTTGAAAGGCTATCTCTGATTCTGCACAACTGAGGTCCTAGTCATCCCCTGTCCTGTTGTGGTAGGTCTCTGTTCACTCCCTCTTTCTGGGTAGACAGAGTTCGTGGACCCTTTGTTCTCATTTGTCTGGAGCTAATTTCTGACTTGTGATGGGATTCCTCCTTTGGCCCACCAGTTATTTGACTATTTATTTTGTACATTGTTAATAAATTTCTATTATCCCTTTGCTATTGATTTTTGAGACATGATCAATTATTGGAAATATAAGAATTAATATGATTGCCCTGGAGAATATTGTTCACTTGTTTGAGGAGTCTGCCTGGTAAACATTCTGTAGTTGGGGATTCAGATGCTTAGATAACTACATCTATTATAATCTTGAGCTCCTCACTTAGCTGCTATCTGTCAGTGTTCCTTGTGAAAAGGATGATTAATGCTTTACAGCTCTCTACTACCCTACCCAATCCTCTCCTTCCCTCCTCTCACCATCTCTTCCACTATCCTTTCTCTTTCTTCCTCCCTCCTTCTGTGGATGTTTGCTTCATAGCTCATGAGCATAAACTATTAGGTCTTCCTGCTGTGTGGCCTGTCCTTTTTTTATGGCTTCCTTAACAATACTTACTTCTTCTACTTGAGTTCTGGTTCCCACAGGGGAAACTCCTTACTTCAAACCTCTGTGTACTCCAAATCAGGTCCACCACAGCAGCTTACCAATGAAATTCTGACCTCAGGCTTTAAGGACTGACTCAGAAAGCAGTCCCCTCTTCTCCAACGAAAGGCTGGGAAAAGGCAGGGTTTGGTATGACAGATATTGGCACAAACTTTTCTATGACTTTAAAGTTTTGCTTGGTTTGTTTTTCTTTCTCAGGCTTGGTTGGTATAAACCTTTGACAGTCTGTAGAGCAAAGCTGGCTCATTCTCTGTCTGTTTCTAAAGGAGACTGAGCTTGTAACTGCTTTAGCCTCTATGTTGCTGACATCATTCCAAGATCATCTTCCCCAGGACAAACTGTATAAAATAATCCTCAAAGAGGGGAAAAGAAATTAGGCATACAGGGCTCATGCCACATACCCTGAGAGAACTGAACTATCTTACCAAATTTTTGGAAAAGACTCTGTAATCACTATTCCAGAAGGAGACTAAAAATGGTAGAAAAAAAGAGATGTGGAGAAAAAGAAAAAAAAACATAGGAAATGAATCTTAAGAGGAAAAAGGGACTTCATTTTTTTCTAGGAAAATTTGCTTTGAGAAAGATAAGGATAGCTCACAGTGTGGCTCAGAGCTGGCATGCCTTCTGTACATAAGATTCGGAATGACGAGTGACAAGCTGGTGTTAATCCACTTTGGATTCCTATGTGCTGATGGGTTAGCTCAGTTTGTCTTCTTTTTCCCCTTTGGTTTTATTTGAATGTAAAACAGAATGTAAAATGTTGCAGAAGACTCTTGTGCCTTCAGTCTTCCTGAAGATTTTGTGTTTTGGCACATTTTTGTGAATGTGTCCCTGTGATAGGGAAATGATAGTATACAAGACCATTGGGAAAGATCTCTCTCTTCACAGAGATTTATATTATTTTTACATCTGATTTGGTGTGTGTGTGTGTGTGTGTGTGTGTGTGTGGAGAGAGAGAGAGAGGGAGAGAGAGAGAGAGAGAGAGAGAGAGAGAGAGAGAGAGAGAGAGAGAACAGCTGAAGAATATTTTGTAGGAATCAAGTATCTCTTTCTACCATGTGGGTTCTGATGACTGAACTAAGATTGCCAGGCTTGGCAGCAAACACCTTTACTCACTGGCCTATGACACTGATCCTCAAATATTCAGAGACAACAATACTTAGAGATGGCTTGGGGACTTCTCTTACACATCAGGAGGGTGGAAGCATTAAGCGATGGAACAAGAAGGTAGAAACAGAAAGGCTTGCTTATGGAGAATTTCAGTGATATATGTTTTCAGTCACTTCACATCTGAGTGTTAATTTTAAGGAGTTGTTAACACATAGAAGAATCTGAGATGTAGCCTAAAAAAGATACTTATGATTGACCTGAATTTGAGTGTGTGTATGTGTATGTGTGTGTGTGTGTGTGTGTGTGTGTGTCCTTGTGCATTTATGCATGTACTGATAAAAATTGGAACTCTGTAACATTAGACAGTTGTTAAACTTACTACATTTTGACACGTGTTGATAAATGATAGGAAAAATTACATGGATTTGTATCTCACAAACAAATAAGCCAAAAAAAGTTTAAAAGAAAAAGCAGATTCTGTAGAAGCAGAAATCCAATAATTTCATTTCTTTAAAAGTAAGCCTGTGGGAGTAACATTTAAACAGAGTGAAAAGAGAGAGTGCACATCTGTGGAGAAAAACACTTGCTTCCTTCAGCACCGAATCAGCTAGGATGGTTTTTGTTCTATCCTGTAATTACAATTAAAAAAAAAATCACTGGAGAAACCCATGTGAATTTACAGATGACTGACAGAAGAGAGACAAAAGCAAAGAGAGAGAGGGCTAGTCAGGAAATTAAATAAAATTCAGGTGGAGGAATGACACACTTTGCATGTCAAAAGTTTATAAAATAAAATACCAACGGGTGGATTCAGTGTACTCAAAACAGGTACATGGAGCCATGGGTTTGTCTTATTCATAGTATCCATGAATTTGGGATGCACAGTACCTTCTAACTATGTGGGATTATGGACTCTGCTAATTTTCTGTGGTCCAGGAGACAGAAGAGGTAGAGAGAGAAGGACACAAGCATCAAGCAGATCCAGCTGCCAACACTCACATGATGATAATCATGTCACTGTCCTTGTCCTGCACAGTCCTCAGGCTTTGAGATGTCATTGTAATTTGAATTTCACAAGTGTCAAAAAAACAGAGATCCTGTTGTTTATATACACAGACCTACAGAGATATTAAGCAATTCAGTCAAGACAATAAGGAGCCTTGCACATTCTGAAGTAGACATTGCACTCAAGAGTAGTTGACCAACACAAACTAAACTCAAGTGTTTAAAGAAAGAATGAAAGAACATGAAGTTGGGTGGGTAGGGTGGATTCTCTCAGTTGGGATCTCAGTCTCTGGGAGCTCCCTGGGGCCTGGGTAAGTTGAGACTGCTGGTCTTCCTCTTGGGTTGTTCTCTTGTTCAGTTTCTTCAATCCTTCCCCTAATTCAACCATAAGGGTTCCAACTTCAGTTCAATGGTTGGGTATAAGTATCTGCTTCTGTTTCAGTCAGCTGCTGGTATGGCCTCTGAGAGGACAGCCATGCCAGGCTCTCGTTTGTAAGCACATCATAGCATCAGTGTCAGGCCTTGGTGCCCCTCCATGAACTGAATCTCAAGTTAAGCTGCTCATTGAACCTTTCCTTCAATCTCTTCTCAATTTTTGTCTCTGCAGTTATTTCAGACAGAAACAGTTCTGGGTCAGAAATTTTGACTGTGGGTTAATAACCCTGTCCCTAAGCTTGAGGACCTGTCTACTTCGACAGAGGGAGGAGAGATTCTTCGAGTTCCTTCTCCCCAATGTTGAGCATTTTGGCTGAGGTCACCCTCATTGTCTCCTTAGAGTCTCTCACCTCCTGGGTCTCTGACACTTTATAGAGGTCCTCCTCACCTCCTACCTCTAAGGCTTCTTATTTCCATTCATTGTCTTGGCTTTCTGGGCTACTCTCTTGTCCTACTCACATACCTGATCCTGTTCCCTTTTTCTCCTTCCCCTCCCCTCTCCCACCCAGATGCCTTCCTCCCTCTGTCTCCTGTGATTATTTCCTTTCCCTTCTAAGTGGAATTGAAACATCATTACTTGAGTTGTTCTGCTTGTTGCATTTCTTATGGTCTGTGGGTTGTATCCTAGGTATTCTGTCCTTTTTGGGTAGTATTCAATTATCAATTAGTACATACCATATATGTCCTTTTGGGTCTGAGTTACTTCACTCAGGATAATATATTCTAGTTCCATCCATTTGTCTGCAAAATTCATGATGTCCTCATTTTTAATAGCTGAATAGTATTCCATTGTGATAATGAACCACATTTTTCTGTATCTATTTTTTGGTTGAGGGTTTAGGTATCTGGGTTGCTTCTAGCTTCTGGCTTTTACAAATAAGTCTGCTATGAGCATGGTGGAATATGTGTCCTTGTGGCATGGTGGGATGTCTTTTGGGTATATGCCAAAGAATGGCATAGTTGGGTCTTCAGGTAGAACTATTTCCAATTATCTGAGGAACTGCAAGATTTTTTTTAATACTATTTACAAAATTTTAAGGAAATCTTATCAGTTGGGAGATTTAAAAAAACCCATTGTCCTGGCTAGTTTTATGTCAACTTGATACCAGCTAGAGTTATCAGAGAGGAGGGAATGCAAACTCAGAAATGAGCATTTCTCTATGCCCTCTGCATCAGTTCCTGGCTCTAGGTTCCTGCCCTGTTTGAGTTCCTGTCCTGACTTCCTTTGATGATGAACAGTGATCTGAAAGTATCATTCAAATGAATCCTTTCCACCTCAAATTATATTGGTCATGATACTTCATCACAATACAAACCCTAACTAAGACAGCCACCAGCCAGATGAACAGTTGTATCTCTAAGATATTTCAGTGGAGTTGATGACCCAGGGTCATCAGGAGAACACAGGAGAGTCCAGGTGCATCATGTCTAGGGACAACCACTTTATTGTCATGAGCAGGGCTCTTATCTTAACTAGGTTGTTAGTATTGAAGCAATGTTTTATTCAGGCAACAAATCATTTGAGCACATACATACCAGGCATAGAACCAAGAAAGAATAAGTATGCCTTCAGGCCAACTCAAAATATTTTTTGGGAAAATGTCTACTTCCTTAAACACACAAAGTTCATTTTAAAGAAAATCTGAAGTACATCCAATCCCTTCAGAAAAGATGGCAGACTCTGCTTGTAATGTGGGAATGTGTGTCAATTAAAAGAGCTTTTTATACCTTTCTCTTGGGAGTTTTGAGTTATACATCTTCTAGGTCTGAGCTATTAGAGAACCACTTTCCACTTCTTATAGAGAGCATCTGATGTGATGATTTTGACACAGTCTCACAGACCAAAACATGATTTCACTTAAGCTTTTACCACTAGACATACTTTTAAAATAAAACAGGAAAATGGCTTGATTGTTATGTTTTACAGCTTAGTCGTTTTTATATTTGCAGGGAGAATTTTTTATTTTATTTTTTTGTGGTTGTCATAGGAGAATTATTTTAAAATGTCACCTTCAAATAAAAATATGTAATTTAAGTGCTACCTCAAAAGAAGAGCTTTGATCTAAATGCAACATATGTTTTTCCCTGGAAGATTCATAAATGTTAAGTTAAATCCATTTTCCTCTAATGACAGTGACTGATGGTTTGTAAGTTGGTTTGATCACATGTTTGACATAAAATTTTGACATACTGTGAAATTCTGTCTGACTTGAATATTTTCCATGATGGTGTCATGGTACCTACACTGTTATTATAGTCACTGAGCCCATTAAAACAAGCCAATTTTTATTTTAATAAGGTCCAGATGTTATTGTAAGCATTTGTTTAGGTACTAGTAATTCTTGATTCAACCTATATGCTTAGATTATATATAAGTTTGAAAACTACAGGGTGCTTTTATTGCTTTTGAAAAACAGCCTTCAGGACTGTGAGATGGATCACCATATAAAGGCACTTGTTCCTAAGCCTGAGGACATGAATTTGATTCACAGGGATGATAGGCTAGAAAGAGAGACTGAAGTCCAGTAGTACAGACACAAGTACACACACACATACACACACACATACACAGGCACATACAAACACACATACAAATATACATAACAAAAACATTTTAATATCTGTCCATCTTCCCTCAATCTCCCCTCAGTAACAAATGTACTTTATTGTTTCTCATCTGAAACACAGATTAATACACAATATAGAAATTATCTGGCCATGTCTCTATAATCCCAATAAATTGGTTAAAACTGTCTGGTTTGGATGCTAAATCAAAGTTTTGCATATGAGCATTGAAGACAATGAGTCAAGGAGCCACCTTAAGTAAATTACAAAGGCTTGAATCATTTCAGAGGGAAAAGGACTCCATTAAGAAGAAAGAGCTGGGGGTGGTGGGGGTGGAGGGAGAGAGAGAACCTGGTAAAGCTGTAAAGCTCCCATCTGCTAGTGTATGCTGGAGGAATATACCTTTTGCTCTGGCCCTTGCTGTTCTTTCTTCCTTGGTACCTTGACTTCAAGGCAGGATGGAACACTGAGGCTCTTAGAAACAGTTAGCACACACTACGGATTTCCTGACAAACTTCACAAGCTTCCCATTATGGAGACTCCTGATTGAAATGAAGTCTTGCCAGTTTCTGCTGCTAATAATCTTGGCTACCTGTACCCTGTGGTGCCTGTTCTAAGAGTTAGCTGAGCGGGACTTTGTTCTTGATTCTTTGAGGAACCTGATTTTTACAAAAGTGTCCTCATTTTCCACAAAATAGATTTTTCTTTCTTTTTTAAACTGTAAGTTACTAAGAGGAAAATGCTCATTTATGAAAACTGAGATGATTCATTTGGGGCCACAGCTATCAGCAGCAAGGCATTCTGCCTTTTACTAAGTGAAGGGAATTGTGAAGCCAATTCAGAGAAGACAGCCGACTCTCAAATGACAGCATTGCTTAGTGAGCTCCACAACCTTGTGTCACACACATTAAATGAGAAGCATATAATACACGTTATAGTAAACAAAAACACCAATTAGTGGTAGAAATGCTACAAGGCATTTCAGTGTGCTACCATACATTATGTAGTGTACAAATTTCTCTATAGTTGTGTGGACTCCTTCATTAAAATGAGTGGAAAACAAGACCAAGCTCTTCAGACAGTGCCCATCAAAGCTGCACAGTACTTCTAGGTAACATTTTACAAATAAATACACATTTTACTTTTAATTTTGCATGTCTAAAGTCTCCATTACAACTATGACAAATTTCACATGGCTACATCATTTCCCTCTTGCGTTTTACTCTTTTGCTTGAATGTTTTGAATCAGGGATAGATTTGCATTGATTTTTTTTTTCTTCAGAATTTTGATATCAGCTATAAAGGAAACATGAAGAATTTGTTTTAACTGAAAGGAATCTATGCATCAGTATGAAATCACCCTTTGATGTGAATTCAATGTGATATAGCTGTAATGATGTCTTTCAACTATACCACCTGTAGTTTGTAGTTAGGAAATTCTGAGTTGACTTATAAGCTTTATGTTGCTATGCTAGTTATTCACTGATTGTGAAGCTGTATGCCATATTCTCTTGAAGCAGATAGAACTCCCTGGTCTCTTCTAGTCACTAGGGCATTAAGACAACTCAGCACCATGGCTGTCTCTTCTCAGAGTGCCACTATTGAGAGCCAGTGCCATCCAAGACTGATGAAAGGACAAAGGGAACCTAGTTCTGTGTGTTTGACAAGGCCAATCTGGGCCTTTCATTAGGGCCTCTAAGAGTAAAGGTTTCAGTTCACAGGAACTTGGCATTTTACAGTGAAGAGACTGGAATTATTAGCCCCAAGGTTGTTGTATGCTTGCTCTCTGGTACCCATGAGATCTCCTGTTTTCCCTTTGTGCACAATTTCTTGATTAGTTTCTTGCTAACTTCATCCCATTGTATAATATTTTATGTGGACACTATCCCACTTCTCCCCTGGAAATAGTTTATAAGATTCCATACGTCTTAATAAACTTGCTTACATGAGCCATCAGCTTGTTCAGGGCCTCATGGTCCAAAACTTTCTTGTCTTCTTCACCTTCTCATCTCCTGACTCTGTCCCAGGACCCTGTTACTGAAGAATGACCTGTTGGCTCAGGCCATAGAAACATTTAATTTTCATAAATTGTCTGTTATTACCAATAACTATGCCCTTGGTGTACTTACCAATTATCATTTGTCAACATAGAAATCAGGAAAAATAGTAGCCCAGTGATGGGGGACTTGTACAATGTTCACAATCAGAACTCAGTTTACCACACTTGCTGAATGGATATGGAACCCAGTGCAACCCACTCACCTTTTTAAGTCTTTGTTTTTAGCTCCATTTACAAGGAGAGACTAGGGAAACAAATAGCTTGCCTCTATATTTTATTTCTTAGAAACTTAATAGACAATACATTAGGCAAAACATGAGAACAAATTCTCCAATGAGTCACTTTACTCAATTAATAAGAAGTGAAGAGTCCAAACTTACCTGTAAAGTGGCCATGGGCTCCGAGGAAGCAGTAGAAACTTATGCTTTGGGCTCATGGTTTCAATGTATCATAACTGACCTAATATGAAATTACTTATTAATATATTTTTCTTGTTGTTTGTTAATTAGCATACAATATAATGAGTCTCATTATGGCATTTTCATAATATTTTGCTTTGTTGGTGGGAGGCTCTTCTCCCCTCCTTCCCCGTTCCTGGTCTTAGCTTGCTTATATCCTTCTATCTTGAGTAGTTTCTTTTCTGCTTTGTATCTCATATATGCTGTCATCCTCTACCCATCATCTTTTAAAGCATCTTTCCCATCACATTCTTCCCTTTCTAGTCTCATGACTCATGGCCAAGTGAACACCCACATGTATACACATATATACAACTTAGAACCTAGCATCCACATAGGATAACATACTATATCTGTCCTTTTGAGTCGAAACTACCCAACTTATCATAATTCCCATCCATTTTACTATAAAAAATTGTTTTACAGCTGATCCTTTTGAGTTAGGTTTCACAATATATTTTGTATATTCATGGTCAGACTCAAACTCAATGTGGAGACAGAGCTGAGTTCAAATTGTAGTGGGTATCTTTTCTCTGGCTTCCCAGCACTGGAATCAGAAAAATGGGTCTCTATGACCTGCCAATTTTTATTTCTGTGCTTAGCTTAGTATTTACCCTTGACTTTGAGGTAATGATAAGTAACTGTAGCTATGTCATGATAGGAGGGTGACAACACTGGCTAAGATTAGCACAGGACACACAAGAGAGTCTCACTAAAAACGACCCAATTACTAAGAGGAGACCAATCCTGAGGAATAAATAATTCATAATTCAGTGTCCTAGGCATCATTTGTGGCCTTGACTTATTAGGGGGAACAAATTTGGGGGAATTTAGGGAAGGCAGGACAGTGAATGTAATGGAGGAGTTACATAACGTGGGAAATGCGCCAGTGGCGGATTTGATGCTTCAGCCTGGAGGAAGTATCACACCCTCTGGTTCAAGGTCACCAACAACCATCTGAGGTAGACTAGATATAGCCACAGAGTGCTTAGAGATTAAAATTTCAGCTTCATGGAGGAAAAGAAAAAGCTTCCTTCTGAGATTGAAGCAGTGATCACTGAGGCATGTGTCTGAGGAGCCTCTTGGCTGGACAGGTGACAATCAGCCCTCTGCCTACAGCTATGGCTTTTGGAGATGAGAGTAGCCAAGGGGATAAATGCTTGTGAAAAAAAAAATCATTACCAGGTGAGATAAAAAGGAATGATGGATTTCAGTCTTAATTATTTGTAAGGGTCGGGATAATTGTATAAGTGAAACACAGTCTAAAATTATGGAAATTATGGAAGACATACATCACTTTTGGAACTGGCTTGATGCATTGGGATGAAGCAGCCAGGAGAACCATATTGATTGATTCCCCCATAATTAAACAGTCTGAAAAGCAGGCTATAATTGCCGAGGCGCTCTTAAACATGTTTACTTTCCACGGGTAACTAAAAAAGGAGACATAAACATGGTAATTAAAGGGTTATTTTTTGTCCTTCACAGTCAAGGATGCTGTTACTCAAGAGAAACCTGATTTGGACTTGATCTAACTAAGGTATTGAAAGTTTTGATTTTCTGCTGCAAGTAAAAGGGGAACATTGGTATTTGTAATTGACCACTATGTGTAATTAACACAGTTGGGGCAGGTTATCAACAAATGCTACACCTTCACATGGCCTGTGCCCTAGAGTTAGCCTTCTCCTGATGAGATTTACTTTCCATCACTTCATTAACTGTTCCAAGTCAGGCACTTTATAGCTCTGCACTGTGTTGCATGTCAAGATTAAAACTGCATACCAGAACAGTAACCAGTAAGATCCATTGGTCTTTTCCAGTGTCTTTGTGGTTAGAGTTTTCTCTGAAAAGATGAGTTCTATCCAAGCTTTATGTAACGGATCCGGATAGCTGGGTTGAAATATTAAGAAGGGAGACATCTAGGACACAAATAAACCACATAGTCCCTTTCTAATGACTGACTGAATCATTGCCTGTGTAAAAGACTGGAAACCCTCTCCTAGTTCTACCAAAGGAAGAACAAGAAGGGGACATCTTTGAAGCAGAGATCAACTGTAGCTGGGCTTGCCTTCCAGGTCAAAGCACCCATATCCCTCAATCACTAAGATGCTTCTATTTGACTGGCTTATTTCAACATTTGTCCTTTCTTACCTCTCCTCCCTCCAACCGCAATATTTAGTGACAATTATTTTATCTTATGAATTTTAGGGCCCAAGAACTTCACTTCAATTAGCCCAGGAGTGGGTGGCTTTTGTCGTGTCCACATTGCTTTGTGCTGAGTGATTGAGCAAGAGACTCCTGTAGAAAACAGGCAGCATCAAGCCTGATAGGTAAAGGTACACTGCACTTGGCATCCACAGGTGTGTCCTGAACTGGGCAAGATGGCTTTTATTTACAGCACCTGTTAGCACTTTAGCATTCCTTCATGGCTCCACCCAACAGCTATCTAGCAACAGTAAGGTAGGCCTGGCTTACCTTAAAAGGGACTGTTTGATCGCTCTTTCCTCTCTCACCACTCTCTTTTCTCTGACTCCTTTTTCCCTCTTTCTCCTTCCCCTCCTGGCCAGTCTCTTCTCTCTCTGTCTCTCTGTCTCTGTCTCTCTCTTTTTTTTCTTCCCTCCCTCCTCCCGCTCCCCTCCCCCCTCTCTCTGTGTCTGCTCCCTTCTCAACCCCCTTTCCATGCCCCAAAATAATAAACTCTGTTCTATTCAAGATACATATGACTTGGTATCTGGGGTGGGGAATGACTCAGCATAGACTCCCTCAAGAACCCCCTCCTACCTCACCAGACTGTACTTTGCAAAACATATCAGTTACAGGCCCCAGAGCATAAAGCCTGACATTAGCAGCTCAAAGGGATCTGAATATTGAAGAATTTACAGTGAGGTTGTGTCAAGGTTATAACTCACCATCTCAAGAAGAGATAAAGGAAAAGTGTCATGGATAAGATTTCTGGCATAAATAAAAGAACAAGAGAACCTAGTCTAAAAATGGATTTTCTAAAGTCTGCTGAGGCTGCAGTTAATGACATGCATTTTAGATACGGTTTATCTTCCAGTGAGTGTCTGAGGTACAGGCCTTACACTTTCAGCCTGGATACAGTATATCCTCTGAACCACACCATCCATTCTGAGAATCATTAGGCCCTGTGATAACAAGGATAACAACACACACAGCCATATGACAAACAGAGAGCCAACATGACATATTTATTTCTTTGACTTTCAGTTAGGTGAACATTCTGAGTGATATCATTAAGCTTCACTTACTAACTTAAATTATGTTATTTGATTTTAAGTACTTCCCCCATCCTCAGTAATCATTGCTTCCAAAAATAACCTCATTTTAATAGATCCAAATGAAAATTGTACTGTACTATGCTTTCATTTAATGTTTTGGTAGCATAAATTGTTTCCATAGGGTAACTAATCTCAAAAACAAATTGAATAAGATGCAAACCTCAGACTTTGTACATATCATGTAATAAGTCTTAGAGCTATTGTCCTCAGAGTATAAACCCATGTGCATAATTATTATCAGTCATCTGTTTGTCATTCCTCTTTGCTCATCTTTCAAATTTGAACCATTGTTTTGTTCTATAATTTCTGTTGGTTTTGGTACTGACAGTTGTGTTCACAACTATATGGAGGAACAATCCAGAATAGAGAACTCTAAACATGGTCACTAGATTTATAAAATTAAACTTTAGGCTACCACAATTTTTTATTTCAATTAAAACAGTATAAATTATGCACATGAAGCAGAAGAGAGAAATGTTAGGGATAGGTGGAAAAACCCAAGTCATAAACACAAGTCATAAATCCTATGAACACTACAAAATAATTTTTCAGTATCTGCACCCATTTTTTGAGAGTAGCTTCATTGGTGATCAGAATGACATGCCTAAAGTTTATTAGTCAAAGGTTGGAAAGATAGTGTCAGAGGAGAGAAGGTAGACATAGATCCCATCTCAGGATGGACCCCATCCTATCCAACCTCACCTAAAGCTGAGGAGCTTTAACATTTAATAGCTGCTGAGGGAGGAGAGGCAGAAGTTTAGAATGTTGTGACCCCTGGTAGGTTGACCACACATCAGGGTAAGCGCCACTACCAAGAAGAGCTGAGCAATATAAACTTGACTCAGTGGAGGAGAAATAGTAATTCCAAAGTTGGGTGAGAAGAGCTGAGAGGTTTGAGAGAGCTGGGATCTGGGGAGGGAAAACATTCAAAAAAACATGGCATAAGATTCTTGAAGATTTAACCAAACTATTTATAAAGGACAAGCAAGGCCACATATTAGAGATGGGTGTTTATCAAGCTGACTATCAACTGATCTCTCCGCTCCAGTATATACAGAGTCACAGCCTTCTGCATGGAGAAAGAGTGAGTAGAGGAGAAGGGCACAACTCACACCCAGGTAAGGAAGGGGAAATTTGTAAAATCCAAGAGGGTCAAATCCAGGAGGGCCTCAACACAACACCATTTGAAATTCTTCCCTAGCTTCCCTCAGGACCAGGGAGCAGGGGCTACTTCCTTGAATGCTCTCATTTAAAATGGAAGTCTCTAGGGTTTGAGAAGAGAGAAGTTCTGAAAAACAGATCTTAATCTCCAAGAGACACGAGGGCTTTATAAATGCAAGATTGCAAAGCTTTAAAAGTACCAGTTCTAAAATCCTGACATTTCCAAAGGGAGGGTCCTGTTTGCCTGTCATAAGTTTGGCTAGAGAGAAAAGTGAATTCTCCTGGTAGCTTCACGGCTTTCACAGGCAGGAGGTTTGAGAGGATGCAGTAATCATCCTGGGAAGATAGCCTTGAGCAGTTGGAAACCATTCTAGCCTCTGTGACATTTCCTATGGATGGAATTTTTATGCCAGGAGGCAATTGCTTTTGCTGGCACTGACTGAGGTCTCTTCAGAGAGGTGCTCTTAGCTATCTGCCGAAGGGTGGTCAAAGAGTCTATGACAATGTGAGGTATGCCACCTCACCAGAAAAGGGGCCAGGAGTCGTCTCTAGATTGATCTGGCCACTACACAATGCCCCTATCAGCCATGATGCTTCCCAAGACCAGACATTTGGTTGAACAAAAGCCTCTTAATTTGCAAGATAAATGGTTGCTTTTTAAGTGAGGTGTGCCTTTAGATAAGGGTGGCCTCTTTTTTTCTCATTGATCTCTTGGCATATATGTGTGTGCGTACACTTATCAGAGAGACTTATAACTCAAAGGACGTTGTTCTCAATGGTAGTGGAATTTCCTCAATAATGTAGAGAATGCTCTTTGAATTTACATGCCAAGAACAAACAAGAGCAGGACATCTGTTAGCATTCCTAACAGGCTCTAACTCACAGTTACCTGGCAACAGCCAGGTATGCATGACTCAGTATAAAAGGGGCTACTTGCCTCCTCCTCACCCTCTTATTCTCTTACCTTCTTATTCTGATATCCTCTTACTCTCTTCCCTTTCTGTCCCTTCTTTCCCCTCCATCCCCCTCTCTAGGTGTTCATGGCTGGCCTGACTTTCTCTCTCTCTCTCTCTCTCTCTCTCTCTCTCTCTCTCTCTCTCTCT
>NW_021604615.1:12039203-12054590 GCF_004785775.1 Grammomys surdaster | reverse complement strand
TCTCTCTCTCTCTCTCTCTCTCTGTTTCTTTCTCTCTTTCTTTCTCTCTCTCCCTCTCTGTCTCTCCTCCGTTACCAATTCCCCTTCTCATGCCCTAAATAAACTCTATTCTATATCAAACCCATCATATGACTGGTACCTCAGGGGGAAGGGATACCTCAGCATGGGGCTGCAGAGGCACCCCCTCCCCCTGACCATACTGTACCTCTAGCAAACATATTCCTGGTTCTATATTTCTTTTTTATAAAACTCAACATCTTGATTCCTCCTGTCCAGTTAGATACAAACATCTAATCTCATTTTATTGATCTACTCACCCTGCCCAAGATCAGGAACAAATTCCCTTCCTTTTCCTTTAAGAACCCTGATCAACAAAACTGGGATGAATCCTGGCATCCTATCTCTGCTTAAATTGGGTAAATTACTGACAGCATGGCTTGAGAGCACCTGTCTTTGATTCTTAGAAGCTGAAGCCCCATCTATCCAAAGTTCCTGAGGGTCTTGTTCCTTAAGAGATCTGAGAGGCTGAGGGGGGGGGGGTTAGGATTAGGGTCAAATTCCATTGTTTATCCTCAAATAGATTCATTTTTTTTCCTGAATTCTCTGAGTTTGAATTGTAACTCACAACCTAGATATCGGGCTGACTCCATATTGAAGTGTCTTTGCTGATACATCTGCTATCCTAGTTTACAGGGCTCCCTTACCTAGCAGTATGGGTTCTGTTCATCTTAGTGGAACCTGTAGATTTTGTCCCTTTTCTGTTTACTTCAGTTGAACTCACACAAGGGCGTCATTATCAAGTTACCCAACCCCATGCCCAATTACCCTAATAACCCTAATTAAGATCTATATGCTTCAAGCAACTAGGCCAGAAATGTTTCCCAGGCGTGTTAAGATGTCTGAAAGAATTCATTTAGAACCACTTTTTCAAGTTCTCATTCTCTGGGGACCACTCTCTATCTGCCTTCAAGATTCTGTTAAAGGTACTAAGAGCATTAATACTTGCCCCAGTCTATTCTTTAGAAATCTTCTCAAAAAAGTCAAGTCTTCATTGCAGCAGGCAGGAAAACATCTGAGGCCTTCAACTATCATCTCTGACATGCTCTGAGGTTATCAATCATGAACTGGGCTTGAGCCCTAATAGTTTATCTTTAAATTTGCTATCTTTCTAAAATTGTGCATGCCCTGATTTTTTTCCTTCCAATCCAATTACATAATTTTGCTCATGTGTCTGGTGGTTCTATTGGGTACATATATCCGACTTCCCATTTTTAGTACCAGACTATACCTTTGTCACCCCTTTTTTGAATAGAGTAGGAAAATTCTGCCCATCCAGGAGAATTTGCACTTGTATTGCACTGTATTTGTATGCATTTGTATTTCTTTTTATGACAGAAAAAGCCTGACATTAATACTCAGATTTATTCTTGATTGTCCTCACAGCTGAGCTAAACTTTCAAACTACTTCAAGGTCTCAATGTTGCAGCCCATCCCAATTTGCACTCATGCACAGTAGCAACATTGTGCTGCTGACTGGGTTTTGTCTGTTGCTTTTTAGCCACGATCATTCACTTTAGATGATGAATTAGTTCAAGTCACCAACCTTCTTTAGTTATCCTTCCCATTTCTACAAAGCTATATACTTTCAGCACCCAGTGCTTATAGCTATAATCATCTTCACAAAATGAAGATATGCTATTTGGCAGCTTAACACATTTTTAGGATATATAAAATGAATAGAAGACACTCCTGGGTCAAGCAAAGTATTTGGCTGTCTATAGCAGGAGTCTTGAATTTTCTGTAAAAGTTGAGTATCTGCATTTTCTTGCCATGGTTCTCTGGGTTCAAATCCACTAAGGCCAGTTAAGAAATGCAAGTAACAAGTGGATCTTCAAATGTCTATGCAAGAGACAAATTGGAATCATAGAGATGCCATGTCTTCTAGGGTATGCAAATTTGCAGGATGTTTACTTGCTTCTGTTCCTGAGAGAGATATATTTTGCACCTTTAATGACTTCTTTCAAATTTTCTTTTTGTTGCAGAGTATGATCACAATTAGTTAAACAGACATTCTTGGCAAGATAGCCCAGAAGCAGGACAGCCAGAGCCTCAGCTCGGGAGACTACGCAAACAGAAGGCTATAAAGAATTATCTCCACAATATCTAATTACCCCTCTGCAAATAATTGTATTTCAATCTCCTGAAGAATTGTTTAACTTTATCTCGTAGGTCATCTTAAGAATCATTTAAACTAGGTATAATAATGCAAGTCCCTATTTAGTCTTGGGAGGCAGAGGCAAGTAGAGCTCTATGAGTTCAAGTCCAGCCATTTCTACATAGAGAGTTCCAGGACAGGCAGTGCTATGTAGAGAGATTTTTTCCTAAAATCAAAAACAGAACAAACAAACAACAACAAAAACCCAAAATCGTTTAATCGTTTGTAATTTTAGCCATGTTCTCCTTAGAAAAAAACTTACATGTTGACACAATAATGTACAATTGTACTATGTTCAGAGAATCCGTGAAGCCACATATGGACCTATTATGACTTTCTAGATCAGAGTAATCTTGGCTTAAGGGACCATTCATATTTGCAATATGTAACTGCAAGATATTTAAGTATGCAACAGACGGATTTGGTATGATGACTATGAGGTGAGCAATAGAATCAAGTCTTAAATTGATCCGTATTCTCTTCCTTCATATTCTTCTTATGCAGTCAGCTACAGTTGCTATGCACTGCAGGATCCAGCTGCCTTCCAGTAAGCTAGTACATTAGACCTCCCCAGATGTATTGACATTGTTGGAGACAAGGCGATGAGTGGTTCTGAGAGCCACAGGATCAGGCTTCTGCTGATTCATACTCTTGTTTTAAATTACATTTATTCATTTATTTATTTGCTTCTCCGTTTCCCACTGGGCTTGCTCTTGAAAGAAGTTGAACTACAGAAGTACTCAAATATACATGTTTTAAATAGGTACCAGGAGGTCAGCTTTACCAGGTAATTATTTATCAATCAAGACTCTTGGTCTAAGGCTTGATAGAGGCACCCCAATATCGCTGACTCCATTGACAAACATAGATCTTGTTCTCATACCATCAATGTTCACAATAACTACAATAGTGTTTTAATATCCATATCTTCCAGTAAGCCCTGTCAGATTTCAAGAAGGCCTCTCCCCAGATATCAATATTTTACAAAGCTATCAGATGCACTTTAGATCTTATACTCTTAGTATTCATGCATAATTTGCAATTGTTGTCTTTAATGATGAAAATATTATTTTTGGATGGCCTTTTAGTTTTTTCAGCATTAACATTTTATGAAAGATTGATTACAATGGTTGTTTGCCTTAAATTAACAGAGGTAATACTGAAGGATGAGTCTACCTTTAGAAACTGTAGTTACTCAGAGGCATCATGACAATTTATACAGAAAATGTATATAAACGTGTAGAATTATAAGTAAAATGAGCAAATAAATTGTGGATACAAGTTAATGTATACTAATTGTATACATAATATGAGTACATTCAGTCAGATATAAAATCATTTGTTGCTATTCAGCATAAGTGAATGGTGCTGTATTCACATAAGGAATAGGGCATGAAAATATCTAAAGCTTTCTGACATCAATTACTTAATTTAATATGCTCTTTAGGATCAATTGAGTTAGTCTGAGAGGGTTTAGTTTAATACAATTATATATGCATGTGTGTGTGAGTGTGTGTGTTAGATTATGCTGAAAGTTTTGCCCCAAAATATGTTGTCTCAATTATATTACTCTGCTTAGTCAATAAGATGAGAGAGAAAGTAATAGGACACAGAGAAATGAGAAGTGACTAGGATATTCTCAGCTAAAAATTCTTGGGTCCATGAGCTGATGTGAAGTTGACTCAGAAAGGAGGGCTCCTGCCCTTCTCCAAGGTCCTGAGAATCCAGGTTCCTGTGAGCTTCTCTTGCCTGCAGCTCAAACTTCTTGTACAATAGGAAATGTTTCTTTTCCCCATGTGAGCTAGCTCCAAACTTGAGAAGGGAAAGTTAATGGAATCTAAATAAAACCATTAAATGATTTTTCCTATTGACTACTCAACTCTGTTGTGTCTTCTGAGAGCAGATGCCCAACCTCCAGTTTATGCTAAGAGTAGCCCTAACACACACACACACACACACACACACACACTCACACACACACACACGCACACACACCCCTCCTTCAAACTCAACTGTATTTACTTCTGGATTCATTGTTTACCTTTACTCTTTGATACTTCCAAAAGAAATGAATGCTCCAAAGAACTACACACACACACACACACACACACACACACACACACACACACACAGACACACGCTGGGGGGAGGGTAAGAGTCAATATTTCCAAAGTGGCTTAAAGTGTATGACTTGTCAAGGCTATCCATACACTTATGAGGACAGAAATGACAGGAATACCAATGACTAAATGGGCTAACAGTGCTTTCTCATTATTCTCCCTTCCATAGTTTATGAAACCTGGTTTTCTTCCCTGTTATCCATGAGGTGTTTCCTAGTGTTCTACCAAATCTTTACATCTCCCTCAATCCAAGTGTTGAAATCAAAATCCCATGTGTGATGATCTTAGCTGCCAATTATGCCCAGAGGGTAGAGGTTCTGATAAATGGACTCACTTTATTAGTGACTTTAGAGAGCTTCCTCATTCATTTCTCCACTCAATGGCACAGCAATATCAGAAAAATCCGAGAACCAAAGGTCTCAGCCTGAAAAGGCACAAAATCTTCCAATAATCTGCTTTGAAACCCTTACTCTCTAAAAGTATGATAATTAAGTATGTTTAATCCATGGTGTTTTTACATCATATTGAAAATGGTAAGTTGCTGTCGAGTCACTCTCCCTCCAAATACAGTCATCCTGAGATATTACTTTAAACAAGGAAGACCAGATACTTCTTTCCTGTGAGAGTCAGTGATGTGAAGGATTCTAGTATCCCAGTTCAGGGGATTGAAGCAGATTTCTGACCTGTTGGAGCATATGAGCCTTAAATCTATTTTACGATTATGTCTTTGTATGATACGTGCAAATCAGAAGGATTCATTGATACTGTCTTTATGCCACAGACGCTCTCATAAAACTTCCCTTCATTTAAATTACTATTACCTTCTGACACATATGTTTGTATTTTGCTTTGTAAATATAGATTCACTCTACCTTATATCTGTTTGATTATTTTCACCTTAAGTCTTAATAAATCTTCAGCCATTTAGGAAATAAAAGTCAGATCTATTACAGGGAAACACTGAGCTACCTAGAAGCCTGACAAATAGCTCCAGTTGGTTCTCACCCTCCTGTGACATCTGCTTCTTGTTTGGAGATCTGCATATAATAGTCTGTATAATCCTCAAAGATAGACCATCCTTGGTCTCCCATGCCCAACTCATCTAAAAATTCCCTCATTGATCTCAAAGATCTTGGGTTATCAATTAATCTTATAGCTAAGTTCCACAGCTTGATTCTAAGATCATAAAATTAACACTTAGGGAGGCTAACTTATATAGGACATTAATGGGCAAGGTGAGACATCAGTGGTAGAATACTTGCCTAGCATAGATGAAGCCCCATATTTAATCCCCAGCACTGAAAATTGAGATATGGTTGTGTATACTTGTAATTTCAAACTTTTGGAAATGAAGGGAGAAGGGTCTGAGAATCAAAGTTATCCTCAGGTATACAGATCAATGCTAACCTTGGGTAGAGACCTGGTCTCAAAAAATACACTTGCTAAGGTTAGGATTTTCTTGCTCCATGCCTTTATTGTATTCAGAACAAATACTTTAAAGCCTGCTGGGCTCTTGAGATTCTTCAACTTAAGGGATGAAAAGTCTAAGAACTGACACACAGCTTAGGAGACATTTAGAAATTCAAGTAATTATGAAGTTTATGTTCAACAAATGATTTTTAAAAAGCTGAAATCTGTCATTTGCAGAAACTGAGTGGAACTGGAGGATATTTTAAGTGGAGCAAACCAATGCTTAAAGACAAACTGTGTCCTCATGCATGCACTGAATCTAAAAAGAAGATCGGGCTAGAGTAGAGAGTGGGTAGAGGGGAGAAGGAGCTCGACCATAGGTGAATAACAATGCAAACACACAGTGTTGGGTAAGGACTGGTGCTCTGTGGCAAAGCAGCCGAGTTCACAGTCATCCATGCTACATTTACAAAGAACTAAGAAAGAAGATGTTAAAGTTTCTCAGAACAAGAGACTATAAAAGCCCAAGGACTTAGTAGTGCTGACAACCATGAAGTATTTATTGTGAAAGGTGCATGCACTGAAGTTTTCCCCTAGGGTACTACACATTCAAGTGAAAAAATAGAAGTGAACCATAAATTCCATGTTGTATCAACACAGGTGGAAAACAAGAATGATGGTTGGCATCATCTTTTGTTGAAGACTAATATAAATTATTCATAAGATTTCCTAATATATCTTGTTCAGTAAATATGTATACATGTTATATATACATATTTATATATAATATTGCTGCTGTATTTCCAAGACTGATCACAATGCATTTAAATATAACTAGTAAATGAATTTACTAGTTATAGTAACTAGTTTACTATAACTAGCTACTATAAATTTACTAGTTATATATTTATAGTAAATATAACTAGTAAGTGAATAAAATGGTTATATTATGATCACTATCATATTGAGTCTCCTGGAAATAGACACTGAATACCGACAGCAAGCTTGATGCCTTCTGAGAAATACTCTTACTGAGACACTTATGCTTCAGTGCAAACAGGATGGAGTAGACACTGACTGGCTGCACCTAGTTTGCAAATGCACTTTCAGGAGCTCTCGATTGCACTATCCAATGATCTCAAATGAAGGCAAGGGTGTGGTCATTTGCTCCTTTGCTTTTTGTAGTCATCAGGACATAGCTTAAAGACATCAGCAGCTAGTGTTCCCCATGTCTGCAAGATGACTGAGCAAGCCTTGAAGGGGCATCATGGTCATGTATTTCAGATAGAGATTAAGGGCACTTTCAGAAATTTTAAAATAAATGAGTGTCAAACAGAATTCACAAAGGCAGTGAGATTTAGTCTAAAATCAAGTTCAATGGCAAGAGAACATAACTGGAGAAGGGGTGGGAGCAGAACTTTTCCTTAAGTGGGAGGGAATGTCATATTCTCAGGGAGCAACATCCTACCCTTTGGTGGTGCCTATTTCAGGACACTTTGAATTTCTGCTTCCGTATCTTCCATGCTTGTTTCCAGCCAAATATTTTCATAGACACCCTTACCTAAACCCAAAGCAATGACTACATTTTTCCACTAACTTTGGGAAAAATCAGATTGTTACTCCCATTGTGAAGATGAAATTATGTTTCAATTTTACCTAAAGTTTGGAAAGCAAAAGAAAGGAACCAAATAGACAGTGAAGGGCTGGTTTCCAGGCCCCATTTCCACCCCACTTCCTATTTGCCTCCTAAGTACCTGGCATCTTCTCACTGAGTCGGTTAAAAACCACAAATGGAAACGTAGGTATGAATTCTAGGATGCTGTGCCATTAAAAAGACAGCCTTCCAGGAAAAGAAAAACATTGTTGTTTCAATTTCTTAATCTGTTGACTTCAGGGAAAGCTGGGTGTATGGTCATCTAGACTTAAAGCAGCTGCTCTACAGTGGGCTATAAGGCTTTCTCATGAAAGCATGGTTTTCTCAGTTCATGATAGTACTCTTTTAATTTCAGGTTGACTTCAGCTCATAGTTTCCCCTCAACTGTTTTCATTTTCTTAAACAATCTTGTGCTTGAAGCAGACAGTAAATAGAATCATAGGAACCACTTTAATAGGGAGGTACAAGGCTAGGTAGGGCGTATTGGACATAACAGGGCATAACTTTCTAGTTTAGAACAGTAACATTCATTGAGATCAATCTCTCTGTCTTCTCTCTACTCCTTCCTCTTATCTCCCCCTCTCCTTTCCTCTCTCCTTAAGAGTTGATTAAGAAAGCATGAGGAAATAAACAGCACCCTCATCTTGTGGACTGAGATCACTTTTCCCTGGCCTTTTAGAACAGTTTTAATGAACATTTTTCTCCAAGTAACATAAGGGGTGTGTGGCAGTGTGTCACTAAGCCAAGAAATTGCCAGACTTTTCTGTCTAGTCAGTATGTGACTTACAGGTTACAATAAATTGACTTAGCTCGTTTGTCCTTTCTTGGACTCCAAAGAGCCAACCTTGTGGTAGTTCTTTCTAGCTAAGTTCATTGTAGACAAAGTTATCTCCAAAGTCATCACTCACTCAACTGTACTATTGCACAAGTGTTGAAGAGAATACAAATAAACAAAGCTCTGGGCTTATTGCCAAGATAGCCTGACAAACACGGGCTATCACCATGAGCAACCATTCTCCTCCATGCTGGGAATCTTCTGAGAGAGGGTAACACAGAACCATCTTTATTTTCCGGATTTCAGCTCCTGGCCAGTGTCCACAGGACGACAGAACACCAAACAGGGTGATATACACAATCACTGCCTTGTGCTAGTCAACAGCAATATATGGTTAGCTTTTTTTCCACAGCATTGTGTCCAGTGGTCCCAAACTACCATGTACAATCTATTGAACTCACTTTTTTAATACGACTAAGCATAAGTATAGGGTGGGTAATCTTGGCTGCAGTGGGTTGCCATAAATTAGCTAGAACAGAGCATGATTCCTGGGGAGCTACATCAAAAGCTATTTTGCCAACCTGACTGTGGGAAAGACATGCAGAAACCATGGGTGCACCAGAGTGACAAAGATCATTCTTGCCTCAGAGAATCATCTACAAAACATGATGTATAGCAAACAAGGAGGAGGATTTATATGAGATGCAGACAGATGGCAGCAGCTGACAAGGCAGCCAAGCATCCAGAGCTACCGTATCCAGGCAAGCATCCCACATCTTGGCAGAAGAACGTGGTAATGACTCATACTGGCCTACTGTTTCCAAAGCCTTGTATTACTGGGCTATTGGTTGTTGCTCCAAGTTGTGAGTAAATTATCACTAATCAGGTAGTGAGATCTGGCTAGAGTTGGGGTTCTGCAGCCCCATTCCAGGAGCCATTACTGCTAAACGGTAGCATTCACCCTGTGGGTCTTCTTGCACAGAGTACAACAGCTACAGGATTTGTTTACTGCTCCAGAATCTAAGAGGCCTTGACCATCTCAAATCATCCCAAGCAATGCCCAGAAAAACTAAGAGTAAATGGCCTTTTCTGGACCCAGCAGTAGGGTGAATTTTCCAGACAAGTCAGAACTGAATGGTGAGAAGACACAGATGAATTCTGTCATAGACCTGAAAGCTGCTACGAGTGGAATCTCTACTCCACCAAAGAAAGCTTAAGGAGAAACAATGACACTATATGACCAATTGTGATGTCATAGACTAGTTGGAGGCTCAGAAAAGGGCTGGATTCTATCAAGGGGTCATAGAATTTTCTTGTACCCTGTATTCTCACCACAGAGACATGGGTATAGTAACAGCCCTGGGTAACAGGGAAGAGACTCTCTCAAGGAACTCCTAAGGGGACCCCAAAATGAACAAGAAGATTAAAACCAGGGCTGGGAAAAATTCATCTCTCAATATCAGGCATTCAAGAAATTCCAGATGAAATAAGAATAGTCAGATAAAAGTAAAGCCATGAAATGTAAGCCATGACTCACTCACGGTGAATTCTTTTCAGTCCCTACTATTGGGTAGATCATATCTAGCTTTCAAACAAAAAACTACAAGCCTAGCAAGATCAATTAAGTAAAAACATTTCTTAAGTAAAAGAAAAGGAGTATGAAATGAAGGAAGCAGGGGAAGAGAACAGAGGGTGAGAGGAGAGAGTGTTTTAGATAATTCAGTTGCTATCAAACATATTTATATGAATAGCTGATAGAGGAATTTTGGGAGTGCAGCACTATATCACAAATAGATTAGGGTCTTAAGGTTGGAATGAAAAAACAACTGCAGATCCATGAGAAACTGAAGGACTTAGAGAAGTCCAGAGTGGATACTGCAAGGAGCACCAGAAGGGAGCACTTAGACCCTGCCTAACATGGAGAAAGTCTCTGCTGGCTCTTTGAAGGAAACATCAAGGCAATAGTTATATACTCAGAGTGTGAGAATGGAACCTTTCCAGCTTTAGTACAAGGTGACCTGGCTTGAAGTTGAAGTGGTGGTCTCTGGAATGCCAAGTGGAGAAAGGAGGAATGGGCTGAAGAAGCCTATGGAATAACCATGAAGATGAATTCTACAAATATACCACATGCACAAATCAGATTAAGGGAGCTCAGGACTCACAAGCCAGGTAGAGTAGGTCAGAAACCTCCTGGGCTTATTTATTCAGTTTGTATATGGTACGTCTTTCTTTCTCAAAAAGAGAAATATAAAAACATTAGAAGAAACAAGATTAGAATTTTCTATTCATCCATATTGAAAAGGGGAAAGAGTAGAAGGAGGTTGAAAAAAAGAGAAAAAAGAGCAAGAGGAAGAGGAAGAAGGGGATAGGAAAAGGATAAAAAGGGACAGCAGGAAGAGGAGGAAGAAGAAAAACAAGGAGGAGAAGGAGGGAGGGAGAGAGGAAGAGAGAGATGATGATGAACAGGAAGGGGAGGAGAAAAACGAAGGAATTTCCCCAGAAATCTGCAAGCAAGTAGAGTGTCCACTAACACATTCAGAATGTTGAAGAAAGAAAAACTAGAATTCTGTGGCGAGTCAATGAATTGTTAAATGAAGAGGGATAATCTATTTAAAAAAATCTTCTTGGAAAGAACTCTAGAGGTTATTTTAGGAGAAAGGATAATGTACAAGCAAGGATGTTGGATTTGAGGAAGGAAGGAACGAGCCTCAGACAAGGATAACAAAGGGAAATTAAAGGTCTTGTCAGTCTGCTCTTGTGGTAAGTGCATATATAACCAAGGCTTCCCTTCTTATGCATCTTTGAGAATGCATTTCATCAGTGAGAATGATGCCCCTGCCATCTTTCTCCAGAAAGTGGAAAAGCTGAAACCAATTACCCATTCAAAAGTAACTCTCCTATAGCCACAAGACCATGAAGTTTGTTTAGAAGACATAGGACTTTTTTTTTTCATTTTTTATTCGATATTTTATTTATTTACATTTCAGATGCCATCCTCCTTCCCCACTCTCCCCCCCCCATTAATCCCCTACCCCATCCCTCCTCCTCCTTTTTTGCCTTTATACTGTTTAAATTACATGCAAGTATTAAGGTCAGTTCTAGGTTGAGGAACTAGCAATACGATAGATAGATGCAAATAGTCAAGAAACAAGCAAGACAGTAAACCTAGATAGAGAACACACACAACAATAAACAGAATCCCATGATCACTCCTTTGATCACTATTTCTAAGGCTAGAACAAGAAGTAATTATAGGCAGAAATCTAAATCTTAAACTGGAACAAAGAAGTAGGCTTCAGGCATGAAAATGACTTTCGGCTAGGACAGGGAAGAAGGTTCAGATATTTTGGTCATCCTGTTAGGACTTAAATTAGTGTAGTTAAATTAGTTAAAAATACAGACTACATGCGTTCAGGTATCCAGATAAATTTCTTTGAAAGAGATGTTATTGGCATGTTAATGCATAATAGAAAAAAAAGCACATAACTATTTTGACAGATATCACAGATGGTGTAAAAGTATTAGAAGAAACAAAGGCCAATTATATCAAATATGCTAGAGTGAGTTGGTCCCCATGGATAGTTTCCCTTTCCCTGAGGAGAAAGAGAGTGAAAGAGAGACTGGGAGTAGAAGGAGAGGGCTGCAATCAGGATGTAAAGTGAACAAATAAATTAATTAAAAACAAACAAAATTACTATAGATTTGATCCAACTTATCAATTTAATTGTGCGAACAACAAGTACACGTATTAAAAATTAGAAACTATTGATGTCTGAGAACAGCACAAATGTGTCATCTACAATAACACAGGGAAAGGGCAGACATGAATGGGTGAGGTCATGTACTATAGACAATCAAAACTCAAGTCAAGAGGTCACACCAACTCGGAATAGGCAGATTAAAGAACAAGGAAAAACATTCTGGAACACTGAAATACACCATTGAACACTATGTAGGATTCTACTTTGTGATGTGTACAGCCAGAGGACAGAGTAAGCTAGTGTGCACTCACCTAATGGAAACATCAAAATTTATGTTAAAAGGTGACAGAATTAAAAAAGCCTCTCATTTGGTTGAATCCTCAATATGTTTGGTGTTTCAATAATTACTATACAAAACATCTTAGAAGACAGCAGACCTGAATGTCACCATTAGCTATGTCTAATTTTCTTAAAATTACCTAATGTGTATTATCCAAAGTAAATACAATTAAACTATAAAAAAAAACAATACTCAACCTGGAATGTTCTCAAATATAGAGGAATAAAATAATCTACTTCTAGGTGAGAGAAGCACTCAGAAATTTTAAATTTCAGCAGAGGTTGACATTTGTTTGAACAAAGTAAAAGTTAAAGTACATTTCTTTACAAGATTTATGTGACAGCAAGAATTTACAGCATTAAAAACATATATTCATAAAGAGAAATATTTTTCAAGCAGCTCCACAAGCGTTCACCTTGGGAAATAATGAAGAAGGCAATTTAAAAGTAAAGCAAACAGCAGAAAAATATATTGAATAAATCTATGAAATCGCAAACAGGAAAGCAATAGAAAAAAATCAACAAAACCAGGAGATGAATATTTGAAAAGATCAATAAAATTGATAAAACTCTAGACAGGCCTATGAGAAATAAAGAAGGTGAAGAAAAAATGCTTACTATAAGAAATTAAAAAGGATGATTATTTGTTAACACATGAGATACAGAAGAAATCATAACAGTAGAATCTAACTTACTTGGCATATGCAAATAAATTTGATAATTTGAATGAATAAGAATGATAATTTTGGACATGAAAGACACACATTACCAAAATTTACAGAGAAGCAAACAGACAATCAGACAGGCCCATGCACATTAAATGAAACGAATTAGCAATCATTAGCCTTGGGAAATAGAAGTTACTCAGCCCATGTGGTTTTATTGGTCGAATTATCCAATATTTAGGAAGACTTTTTTTTTTAAGACAGCTTTCCCTGTTTCTTCTAGGAAGCAGCAATAACATATTCTAATGTAAGTTTTTTTCTCATGCAACAGCAGGTGGAGGTATGCATATAAAGTAGATGAGTGCAGAATTCCATAGAGTGATGTGGTTGTGTTACAAAGGCACAAAGCACACCCATTGAGTACAAATAAGGGAGGGTCTGAAATGTGTAAACTTCCAATATGAGTGTAGGATGTAGACTGATTTTCAAAGAAACTGTGTAATAAGTCTATTATTTGATAATGACACTTCCTGGGGTTAAAGGTAAACAGTCATTACTGCTTTGTGGTATTTACTGCAACAGAGCCTTGAGAGACTTGCTGGTTTTACATGGCTGCAGCGAGAGTGAATAGATTACTGTGAGCAGAAGCTTGGCTCACGTGCAGGGCTTTGGCTCACGTGCATGGGTTTAAGCTTAGCATTTATGGGTTCAGTGAGAACTTGTGTTCAGATTTACAGAGATACAGGTAATGACACAAAGAAATTCTAAAGTGTCTCTATGGGGAAGTGAGGTGGGTGCGTGTGTTGTGGGAAGCACACTGGCTCTATCAGCTGAGAGGGTCTGGATGCAGAGACAGTCCCAGTCCTCAGCATATCTAATTATGAGACTTTGATTTTTATTCTCTTCGGTAATGAAAATGACTACTGTTCCTTGGGCAAGTCACAGATTATGAAGCCAGAAGGATATCTGCAAATGACTACATGCAAGGGAGTACTAAAACAACCATCTGAAGCTGAAACAATACTATGGGAACAGACCAGAAGGTACAAGGTTCCAACTGGCCAAAGCTGGACCTATTTAGGATTCAAGATAATTGATAACTGTATTAGCTACTATTCTAATGCTATGTTAAGATTCCATGACCAATAGCAATTTACAGAAGGAGACAAAAATTGGATCAGTGATTCCAGAGGGATGAGTCCATTATGACAAAGAGGCATGGTTGTGAGTGACAGACATGACGGCAGGAGCAGGAAGCCAGTTGCTCATATCTTTAAGAGCAAATGGGTTGCAGGGAGAATGAGCTGGAAATGGAGTGAAGTTGTGAACTCTCAAAGCCTGCTAGCACTGACATAACTTCCTCTATCAACCCTACACATCTCAAAGAACACCACCAACTATATATCACATGGATATTTCTTATAAAAACTTCTCCAGTGACTAGTGATCATTAATAACAATGATACCACATTGTTATCATGATATAAAGTAACTATTATTCCACTTTCGCAAAGGCTAGTGAGAGGGAAAGTATATAAATAAGTGGGATGGAGAGATAGATTGCCTGAGATATTTGTCTTCTTCCCCCAGGGAGCTGAAGACAACAGTACACCCCTCACATTTCAGATTCATATAGTGGCTTTCTTCTGAGGGATCCAGAACAGAAAGATATAGAGGGAGGAAATTTTATTGGCCAATGAGTTCGGCATCAACTGAGATAGGGCCCGTGGATTTTGGCATGGATAACTGGAACAATATGATGGTTCAAGTGAAGAATCCAGGTGCAGAGCATAGGACAAGGTTTCAGTGGACACTGCCAAACACCTGCCAATGTCTCTGCCATGAACCAGCTCACATTCTGTGAAAATGATTGATAATGTCTCATTGAGTGTTTAAATGAGCATAGACCTTGGGTCTCTGTTATTACTAGAAAATGTCCTTTTCTTTGTCTGTGTATGAAGTTAGAACATCTTATTATGATCCCCAGTATATATCCATAGGAACAAACTGTTGTGTGTTTGTGTCTTATAGTTGCAGGTAATTTTATATTCTTCAAACATGGAAATATTTATGGTATCCCTATCCTGAGCACTATGTAACCTATAAATTTATTTATCAGGACACTCATGGGTGAACCTGTATATTCAGTAGCCCTTTATTACCAACCTTACATTAAGTTTTACTTCTCTTTCATCCCCAGGAATTCCAACAAATGTTTTCTATAAACATTTGTTTTATAAACGACCAGCATTGATTTAACTACTATAATGCTTATGTCTTTTTCAAATACTACTTCTTTCTATAAAATCTAGCATGTGTCCTCCTATTTTTGAACAGATGCAAGTACATGCACTCAAACATTTGTGGTTTTTGCCATAGAAAACCCTGAGGAGCACTCACTCTTACTGCCTGGGCACACATTTATACCGCCTGGAAAATATTTACTCTGATGGTTGAGTTTCTTTGTTCTATCTGTCCTATGAGGTTTTGTTTTACTTTAGTTTTTAT
>NW_021604615.1:11953024-12039103 GCF_004785775.1 Grammomys surdaster | reverse complement strand
CTTCCTTCCTTCCTTCCTTCCTTCCTTCCTTCCTTCCTTCTTTGTGTTTGTGTGTGTATATGTGTGTGTGTGTGTGTGAGAGAGAGAGAGAGAGAGAGAGAGAGAGAGAGAGAGAGAGAGAGAGATGTCTCATGTATGCAGTTGAACAATGAGGCCTAAAGAGGTTGTTTGAGCCCCTGAAGCTAGAGTTAGAGCTAGCTGTCTAATGCTCAAGGTGGATGATGAGAATAAAACTCAGGTCCTCTGGAAGAGCAGCAAGTCCTTTTAATCGGGGACTGATATCTCCAGGCTTAGACCACACTATTTTAGCACACTGTTCTCTTTAGAGCCCTGAGTACATGCTCTTCATGATATATTCCTTGTGTTGTCTGAGCTCAGATTGTATATCCTCCTCATTCACATAGAACCCAGTTTTATTAATATTTTCAAGAGATCTTTTGTATGATCTTAATGCTTGTAAGAGGCCAGTTTAAAACCTTAGTATGATTTGGAATGGCAAAAGTCTCTAAGAGTAATGAGAAAAGATGTACAAAATAGTAAGCAAATATTTAATTACTAGTGCAGGTTTCATTCATATTTTTAAGAATTCAAATGGTTTTTCATATAAGTAATGGATGGCAGTTTCATTAGATTTCTTAAGTGTGTCAGACATTGATCAGATACTATTTGGAATGCACATTTATTCTAAGAATATGTCATCTTTAAACTGCACGGGTCATATCAATCCTAGATGCTTGCAAATGGATGTGATAGGAAAACCCTTCAGAGAGCCCTCAGTGCTATTCAGTGTTCATTCTCCTACCCACACAACTCATCATGAAACACAAAACATCCATCACCCTTTACTAGGAGGTTAAGCAAGCTAGCTCATCTCCTCTCCCCTTACAAGTTCTTACTGTGACAAAGAAAATACTTAATTTGGCTTATATAGACAATTCTATTGTCTAAGCAAAACCCACAGGTAGCCTGACAAACTTCAATTTCAAAGTCCAGTTTCTTTTCCTGTTTAATTTTGCCATATCATTTCAATTATAAAAGAACATTCTATGGAGATTAGGGAGGAGAGGCAAAAGGTCGTGGATTCTTGGCTGCTTACAGGATCAGTTCAGCAGTAAATATCATCCAAAGAGCCTGAGGTCACGCTATCTAAAGTCAATAAGACAAAAAGAAAAATGCAAGCCATTCAGTTTATAGGCTCCTTTTACACTGAATGCTCTGCTTCTCTTTTGCGAAATGATTGGAACACAAACTCACTCCATATAGGCAGCCCTAAAACCATGCCAGGCTGCTGGGACAAATTGGTCTTTCCTTCTTATAATCAAGGCTTGTGAAGTGAAGAAATTAAAGCAAGAGTAACCAAGACTACAAGAAAAAAGAATTTTGTGAAAGAGTTGATCCAGTGCCCAAGACTTGGAAGAACAATTTCTAAATATGGGGTTGTGACCAGAATGATAATAGTGTCTGGTAAAAACATCAGTTATAAAAGCTAAAGCTAATAGTGTGTGTGTGGGGGGTGATGGGAGGTTGTGTGTGTGTGTATGTCTGTGCCTCTCTATGTGTGTGCTTGTATGGAAGGGATGCATGGGTATTGTGCATGTTAACTTAGGGACATTCATGGGTATTGTACACGTTAACTTGAATTACTGTAGTTTTGTGGAGTAGTACTGTAGTCTTGCTTTTGGAAATGATTATTCAAATCTTTAAAAAAACCAGTGTATTTGCTTTTTTTGTTGCTAAATGGCTTGAATTTCCTATGAATTTTGGATATTAGCACCATATTGATGTACAGTTTGCAAGTATTGGCTCTCCCTCTCTAGGCTGTCTTTTTATTTTGAGGTTAGGATCATGAAATCCCAGCATTTGTTTTATAGCTAAAGGAAATGATATATGCCTATCAAGGAGAAGCAAGTCTTGCTGTATTAAGTGCCATATTCAGAATAGCCAAGGTTTGGAATCAAACTAAGTTCCCATCTGTTCATGGCTAGATGAAAAAAATATGATGGATGTATATGTATATATATACATACATACATACCAGGGTAGTGTCTGACTATAAAAATAAAATTATTTTTATAGAGAATAGTGCAACTGATCCCTGATAATGATCTATGAGGCTGCTTACACCAGACAAAAAAGACAAGTACCACATGACCTTGGTCATCCTTGGCATCTAATTAAATGCTGATCTTAAGAGGCCCTCAGAAAACTGGAGGTCACTAGAAAGCTGCAGCCTTCGCAGAGGAAGGGGATGTCATGGAAGGATTAAGAAGCTGAATTTAAATAACAGGAATAGTAAAATAATATCCAGGATAATCATGGACTTGAGAGAGAGTCCACAGAAGTGAGTGCCTGGAGCCAGGGATTGGGGAAGGAGGAGAGGGGCACGGAAGGTGGATGTTTAACATGACAGATTTTGGAGTTTCAATTTAGAGACATAAAAACGTTCAAACACCCTTGTGGTGACAGTCACACCACTCCTTCAGTATGTTGAGAACACTTGAATCATACACTTTAAATAGGTCAACAGTGGGTTGGGAAAGTTACGCCTCAATAAAGATGCTTTTACTTAAAGCAGAGAAAATAAGTTTGTATTGAAAATTCAGTTTGTCTGCACACTGGAGATGTGTGCTCCTTCAGATCAACCCTACTTCACAGCCCCAACCCGAACTATGCTTGGAGACTTTAAGCTAAAGGAAAAAAAATACCCTTATGTATGTCTTAATTATGATGCTGATAAAACTGAAAGTCAGTTCAGAAATAAATTACTTCCTTCTCTTTTGGTGATAAAGGAAATCTATTCTGCTCCAAACCTGATATCATACTTTATCAAAACCAGGCATTTATGAACAAATGGGACTGTGTTATGTTTATATAACATAGAAATAATTTAATTTATTATTTATTTTGAAGTTATATAAATGTACAGAGTTTTGGTGTGTATAGAGTTCTGGATTATTTGTGTTCATGTTTTAAATCTAGTATTTAATAATTTTATTCATATATCTCACTAATTTATAAATCTACCACTTAAATATTTTTTTATGTTTTAAAAGATTGCAAATAGATTTTTTTATACAATATATTCTGATTATGGTTTGCCCTTCACATTCTCCTCCCAATTCTTCCCCACAATCCCCGAGATGCAGATCCACACATATTGCTTCTCTTTCTGGGAGGCCTGCTGTTTTCTGAAGGGAAATGGAGAAACAGTGGATCTCCAGGAGAGGGAAGGTGGGGTGTGTGTGAAATGGGTAGAGGGAGGGGAAGCTGAGGTTGGATGTATAGTATGAGAGAAGAATAAATCAAAAGCCAAGATGAAAACAGGCACCTAAGGAATAACAATAAAGTAATAGAAAGCAAAACCAATCAAATCTGAATAGGAATAAACAACCAAACAAGAAAAAAAAAAGAGCCCAAGAAAAAGCACAAGATACATCTGAGATGAAGAGTCATGTAAGTTTACAAATATGGGAATCACTTAAAAACACAAACCAGAAGCCATAATATATATGCAAAGTATCTATAATGTTAAAAGAAAACAAGCAAACAAACAAAACAAACAAACAAATTCATTTCACATAATAAATTAAAGAACCTCCAAAGATGACATTGAGTTCATTTTGTATGGACCATCTGCTGGTATAGGCCCATGCAGGCCCTGTGTATCATGCCCTTTACATATGTGCATATGTGTTGTTCCTGCTGTGCTCAGAAGGCCTTGGTTTCTTGGTCCCCTCCATCTCCTCTGGCTCTTAAACTATTTCTACCTTCTCTTCTACAGGGTTCCCTGAGCCCCCAAGGGGAAAAATTGATGGATTCATTCTTTCTGGAGGGAAATATTCAAATGTCTTTCACTCTGCATATTGTCTGGCTGTGGTTCTGTGTATCTCTTCCTATCTGCTTCAGGAGAAAGCATCTCTGATAGTTGCTGAGCAAGGCTCAGATCTGTTTCTCAGGTCAACAAGGCAAGCAGTTTCTGAAGGGACTCTTGTCAACTGTAGTGTAATGGAGCATGGCTCCGCTCCGGCAGCTCCTACTCTTCTCTCCCATTTCCCCTGCCTAAAACAACAACAACAACAACAACAAAACCTGTTAGATTACCTAAAGCTAGCCACCAAGGTCTCTTCCCTTATTTGGCCACTTCCTCCTCCTGAGGTTGACTGCCAAGGTCCAGTTGTGAAAGTATTGAAGTCTAGCAATCAAAAGTCTCCTTTGGCTCACCTAATTAAGAAGCCCGACCAAAACAAAGGAACTCATCCTGGCACAGGACTCTCCTTGTACCTTTATAAATTGCCATTTTCATATGCTGCCATGACGTTGTCCTCTTTATCCAGAGACAGTCCTTCTCTGACTCTGGGCCCCCTGTCCCTTGTTCCCTTCCCCTCCTCCTTCATCCTTTATCTGACTTTGTCTCTTATTCCCTGCCTTTTTTCCTACTGGGGTAAGCAAATCGTTGTGTTTAGAACTTGACCTTGGGGATCCTGAGACCATACTTTTCCTTTCAGTTTCCCACAATGCACTGTTATCGAGGAGATGCAGATAAATGTAATTGAGGCAAGTTCACAAATAAGTAGGATATTTTTGTGAAAATTTGCTGCAATGCGGTTTCTGCCTTGGGAATTACTTTCATGATTCTTGTGTCACCGTCTTCAGAGATGCAAGCAAACAGGGAAACTTTTGAGCTTGTCCTTTGCTTTCTCAGAGCTGGAGGTTCCCTTGTGGAAAATGGGAGATTTGAAGAAGATGGTGAACCAGGGTGTTTGGAGGTGGGAAACTGTAAAGCGGTGTCCAGAACAGATGCCCTGCCGGATGTGACATTTGAACATTAGATTAAATCCAGACACTATGCAAGCCCGGAAAATATGATCTTTTCATACCCCTAAGTTTGTAATTCTGAAAAAAAAAAAAAAGAAAAACAAACAAACATAGTCAGAGCTTCTTAGTGATAGAATGCAGGTTCCACAGTCCCCCTTATTCCCTCCTGACACCTGACCTCAGTGGCCTGGGCTGATTCCTCCAAGTCTGGAGGGCCACGATAATTAGAGGCTTTAATGTTATCAGTCAATTCTAATTGGGCTTGCACAGCCCTCCCCCATCTCCTTGTCCCATCCCCTGGCTGTACTGCTTATGAGCATCTATTCCTCAGTGCTTGACAATTGAGATGGGACGAAGCCTAGCAGGTAACTAGCCACAGAGGTTCTGCAGGCTGAGCACCAGCTTTCTTAGAGAACACTTAGTCCCAGGAAAACATTCTGTGGAAGAGCACATGACTGTCCCAACGTCCTACCAGAACGCAGTCACTTATGGGCTGTCTTCTGGAAAGCTGAAAGTGCTAGTTCTAATATCTCAGCTTGTTTTTTTTACACAATAATGCAACCATTAAAATGATTTCTTTGTTAATTTTTAAAAACATATATAATATATTTTGATTATATTCTTTCCCCTCTCCCCAACTCTGTCTCTCTACCCCCTCTACATACCCGACCCCCCCCATTCTTTCTCTCTCACACCAAAAAATAAAAATAAAAACAAAGTACCACTCAGTTTTATAAACAATGCTAGAAACACACATCAAAAACAGTTTACACTTGGATCACTAAACAGAACTAGGCTATGAAGTGTCTTAGCTGGGACATTTCCCAGGACAGTTACATACTAATACTGATTGAGTCTTTTCGCTGATGACTAGTTCTGTCTTCTAAACAGGAAAGCCAGGGTATTTGGGGCTTCTTCAGTAAAGTGTTTTTAATTGGATATTTTATTTACATTTCAGATGTTATTCCCTTACCCTATTCCCCCAACACACACCCAGGAACCTCCTATCCATCCCCCCTCCTCCTGCTTCTATGAGGATGTACCCCTACCCACACGCCCACTCCTACCTCTCCACCCTCAAATTCCCCCACACTGGGGCATCCAGCCTTCACAGGACCAAGGACCTCCTTTACCACCTATGCTGGACAATGCCATCCTCCCTTACATATACAGGTGGAGCCATGGGTCCCTGCCTATGTGCTCCCAGGCTGGTGGTTTAGACTCTTGGAGCTCTGGTTGGTTGGTATTATTGCTCTCCCCATGGGGCTGCAAACCATTTCTACTCCAGTCTTCTCTCTCACTCCTCCATTGGGAACCCCATGATTAATTCCATGGTTAGCTGTGAGCATCTGCCTCTGTATATGTCAGGCTCTGGCAGACCTCTAAGGAGATAGCTATATCAGGCTCCTGTCAGCATACACTTCCTGGCATCCACATCATACAGTTTATTTTTAAGTCTGAGATTAGTTCTGATGTGTCTCACATCCACCATAATGGTTTGTTTGGATATTGAAAAAACTTAAGAAAATTTGAAAAATCTTTGTTATTTGCTAATTGGCCTGTGGGCCCATTCAAGCATGATTCATTGACTTGGTATCAACTGAATGCTATTCTAATATCAGATTTCACATATGAATCTCTCTCTCTCTCTCTCTCTCTCTCTCTCTCTCTCTCTCTCACACACACACACACACACACACACACACACACACACACACACTTGAGCTCATGTTTGCAGGGGCCTCCTTCCACTTCTGTTGGAAATGACTATGATCTCTGAGGTTTAATCTCTCCTTCAAGGGTCCTACATTCTAAAGAGTTAGCAAGTTTAGTCTGGCTGATGGGGTCTATGATGTCCAAACCCTTATTTCAGACAATAAGGAACTACACACAAGGACAGTCTAAAGTGAACCTTGGCTACACATTGGTTGAGTGAAGGAAATGCTATTTAAAGTTTGACCAACTTAGATGTTGGAAAGATGGAGAGAATAGAGAATTATAGAAGTAAGACAGACAAGAGCATAAGGCTTAGCCCTGGCAGAAAAGTCAGTGAATCTTCCAGGTGCAATAGGCACAAACTATGCCATATTATTTAATGCAGCAAAGGCTGGCATGAGACAAGGAATAATGTATTTCTTATATGTTGTAGAGAATTGTGATATCTTATTACATTATGATATATCATGATATCTATCTACATATAATATGTATTATATATATATCAAATATAGTATAATGAATCATATACAAATCAATTTCGTATAATGAGACATAAAATACTACCCTAGACTGATATACTGGAAAAACGAGCTCTCACAAGGCTCTCAGTCCTTAAGGATTCCCAGCAGGAGCCTCTGGGGAATGACTCAGTGTGAAAGGCAAAGATCCTGTGTGGTTCACAGAGGATTCACTGACATGAAAAGAGAGACAAGAAACCAGGGATAAGGGAGGTACTGAATCACAGTGATCAGCAGCCAGTGGCTTCCAGATCCTCCAACTCACCAGGCTTTGTTTCAGTGTCTAACTCAAGCAACTAGTTGATATTTACAATAAATTTTGAGCCTGGTAAATTCTCTCTCCTTTCTGTATAAGGCAAATGAGGCAGAGGAGATTCAGGCTTGGGTGTTTAGCTTTCTAGAGCCTTTTAATCATATTGCTGTACAGGAGCAATACATATTCAGTATAGTTCAGTATGGTTTGGGAATACAGATGACTTTTTAACTCAACATACAATAAAGTTTGGAGAAATGCTGAGTTCCATCCAATGAGACTTTTATTAAGAAGTAACGGTGAACACAGTAACAGGTAATCCCAATCTGAAAATAATAGTTTTACATTTTATTGTTTATTGGAGGTGGGTCAGGGAGGGCACACAAGTGAACATGTAGAGGTCAGAGCAAACCTCTCAGAGGTCTTTTCTCTCCTCCTATCATGTAAACTCTGGGGTTTATCTCTTGGGTCAACTCACCAGTCCTCAAAGTAAAGATCGCTATATGAAATAAAAACTAAAACGATCTGAAGATTATAATTACCAAGTAATTATTTCAGAAGTTTTGAAGAAGTCTTAAAGTTCAGAAGGTTTGAAGAAGTAGGTTCTCCACACTTTGTACCAGTAAGTCTAAGTAAGAATATTTTAAATTAGGCCTGAAGATGAACGCTTAGGCTGTACCAGTGTGCGACTCAGATGACCTAAAAGGAGCAATATATTATTATAACTAAAGATGATTGTTGTTCATTAAATATCTTTTACAATTGTGGTACAGTTGTTAAGAGCACAAGTTTCTAAAACTACAGATCTTGGCAAATTCAATAATTCTTTTTAAGAAATGTAGAAGCGTCCTCAGAAGATGTGTTGATTAAATGTTGTCATATGAAATCTCATTTTATAACATCTAAAGTCTCAGATTTCTTAATAGTTATGTTCCATACATTGCTTTAAGGAAAAACAGAGTTTATTATATCATTATGGGTGCATGCTTAGAGCTCCAGCTACTGGAGAGCCTGAGACAGTCGGGGGTTGCTTGAAAAAGTTAATTCAGGGCCAGTCAGAGGATCAGAGTAAGTCATTAACCAATGATAAAGGAAGAAAAGACTGAAAAATCTACATTTTCAGCCTCCTTTATATATAATTATGGAACATTGTCAAGGAAACCCTAATGAAAATAAAAACAACCTTTCTTTTCAATAAATCTGAGTCTATATCTTTCAATATGTTGTGTGAAGTGTTTTTCACAGTAGTATGTATCATGGGTTGAATTAAAAAAAAAAAGGTTAACTATTTGAGAAAAAAGTGTGAGACAAGATTGCTAGCTAAATTTTGGGAGAAAAAAAATCTAAAATTCAGCCATATAAGTGGCAAAGGGATCCATTTACAAAGAGGTTTTCTTTTAACCTTGTGTATTGACCACACTAAAACCTTACATAGAAAACTGCATTGACATGCCAGCCCTGAGCTTACCATGGCTCAGGCTCAAACTGCTAGAGAAGCACAAAACCTTGGAGCAAGAATTCAGAGCAGGAAGTGAAGCAGAGGCCATAGAGCATTACTGCTTACTAGCTTACTTTCCATGGAGGACTCAGCCAGTTTTTATTCAACCCAGGACTATAGGTATGGGGTGGTACAACCTACATTGGAGCCTGGAGCTCCAACATTAATCATAAATCATGAAAATGTCCTATAGGCTTTCATATAGGCCAATCTGGTGGAGTCATTTTTCTCAGTTGAGGTTTCCTCTTCCCAGAAGATCCTGACTTGTGTTGAGGTGACATAAAACTAACCAGTGCAGCATCTGTTCTTATGCTCAGGCTGAGAGGAGAACAGATAGCCATGCAGCTAAACACATGGGCCATAGAGGATGATCACAAGGGAAGCAGTAACTGTACCATAATCTTCTAAGTCTCTCTGCACACTTTTCTCACTGGCCTGGGGCAAGATCTCTCTGGAGTGAAGATAGGCAAAAGAGAAGGAGAACAGAATCAGTGTCCTTTTGCAGGTATTATGGACTACTTTGGAGAATGCCAATGCTCATCGTTATGGTTCCTTAGTAAAGAAAGACAGGCAAGAGGCAGGAGACAGGAGCCCGAGAACACTGCCACATGCCTTCAGTTCAACATGTGCCAAAGAAGAGAATGGTGTGTGGTTAGAATATGAAATGTTCTCTATAGGCTCAAAGATTTGAACATTTGCTCCCCAGTCAGTGACACTGTTTTAAATAGTCGGAGAACTTTTAGGACACAGAGCCTTGCTGGAGGAGGTGAGTCATTGAAGCTGGGCCTTGAGGTTTGATAGCCCAGCCTCACTTCCTGTCTTCTGTTGGGTTCCTGTCTTCTGTTGAGTTGGGTAACTCAAGATGCCATGTAACCAGCAACCTCACATCATGGGCTGCCCGTGCCTTCCTGCTTGAATTGTAAAGCACAACATACTTTCTTCCCTTACGTTCCTTCTGTCAGGCACGCTGTCACAGCAGTAAAACAGTTATTGAGTAGAGAGGGGATTCATGGTCTGAGACATCACTGTAGTATCTACCCAGATCTCTTTTCACTGATCGATCATCACAAATATCCTTCAGACAAATCCTTCCTTTCCAAACTCTGTTGGACCCATGACCCTTGTATTCTTTAGCATCAGTTCTGGTGTGAGGCATGGGAGTTGATCAGGACAACCATATCCATTCTCTACACTTTACTCTTCTTCTATGACAGCTAGTTACTTCCACCTATTGTAAAACTATTGATTGTCAGAGATAATTCAAAAAATTAATCATTACTATCAGAATAACCAGAGAATGATTTTATGTAACATAACAACTGAGGAGCCCAAATGTTAGCTTATCCATCTAGAGTTATCCAGTTATGGAGTAGTAGAGCTTCAAACGTGTACTCTATGCCCAGATCTGCCTGGCTCCAAGATCTAATTTATTTTCTTTGATCTGTGCTGCCTGCAGGGCCAGCTGGAGTGGTGCTTGGCACACATGGTCTCCAGAATTCATTCACATGCCATCCATATCCACTAAGCTGCTTACCCTAACAAAGACACATGATGTTGGCCAGTTTTGTTCTTGTTTTTGTACATGATTTTTATGTCTTCTTGGAAGGCTGTTTTCTCAATTAAGCAGCATGACCTGATGAGAAAATCAAGAAGAGATTGCCCAAACATTTAAAGTATGTCTCCCTTCCTCTATGGGAAGACAAACTTGTTTTTAAAATAACCTTTCTAGAATATTCCACATTATTTTAAATTTGCTTTTTACATAGACAAAAATCTGTCATGTTTCTTCTCTTTTATTTGATGAAGGCTTTGATTGATAAATCCCTCTGATGAGTTGATGGGCAGACCAGTATGTTCAACATTCTCTCCCACATGCAGTGGAATTATCTGGGAACAGAGATGTCTCTGCTCTCTGCTTCAGGGTCAAACAGAAGAGCAAGATTATACTCAGTCTCCAAGAAGATGATCATTCCTCTTCTCTTGAATTCACAGTTGGAAATTTTGTGGTAGTTTGTCTGAACTGAAATACAAGAATCTGCCTATACTTTCTTGACATCTGCCTGGCATTTTAAATATTAGGTTTTTGTCACTGACTTACATTAATGAAAAGCCCGTTCATGTGACACATAAATGCATGTGCAACTATGTTTATGAGCAGGTGAAAACCTGGGCATCTACTCCCTGAAACATGAACCTTAAATATTTGCAAGAGTTCCTATCATTTACAGAATTCAAGGAAAACTATTTGAAGATCTGGAGGTTAGCTTGTACCCAAGTTGACACTAATTATAGGATACAATCCCTTCACTCTTCCCTGAAGGTGCAGGATGAGGGTGAGCTGTGCAAACCCCAGTGCACAGAGCAAAAAGAACTCTTTTTTTTCCTCACTCCAAGAGCAATGTACAAATGTGTTGCTTTCAATTATATATTTGCATGCTTATTCTTTTCATTTCCCAGTGTGCTTTAAAGGTACATGATTAGGCTGTCTATGTATACAGGGCACTTTGCAAATGTATGCTTGCCCTTATAGTGAGTTCTCTAATCAAAAGTAATTTTCAGTTGTCTCAGGTGCCATACCATAAGACTGCCTTGAGTTCTCTTGCCACCTGTATTTGCTGTTTCAAAAAGTCAATAAGAAAGAGACTGATCTTGTTAATCTAACTAAACATGCTAAAGGAAGCAGCAGCCGCATCTATCTAGTGAGGTGCACTTTCTTAATGGCTAAGTCTGACTCAGCTCTTTGTATAGCCTGAGTGAATTAGTATGTAAAATGCTCCTTGTGGCCTCAGTGGTACCACACCAAGGATTTGATCATGCTTCATCACCATCTTAAGTCATTTGTGGAAGCAAATTTGTCAGGATGTATCACACAGCAGTGAGTGGAGATAAAACCCGGGTCCACCACAACCCTGGAGTATTTATCAATTTTATTCTTGGGATTCCGGACATAGCATCCCTAAGGTCATACAAAACCAAAGGAAACCCCAAGTTGCTTCCTTTCTTAACCATCACATTGACGGTAAATCCTTTAATTTCTCCCTAGCTATCTAAAATAAAGTATTGTCATTTTTTTAAATTAAATTTTATATCTATGTTGGAACTTGTCACTAGTGAAGGTACCCAGACCAGGAAAAGAATATCCCAAGTGTCTTTGACTATGAGAAATTCCGACCAGCATGGCAGTCTTCGTTCATAGACCTTTCCTCCTCTTTCCAAATGTCCAGTTACCTTCCATAGCTGGGCTGCCTTAAGCTTCAGCCATTTGGCCCTCCTCAAGTCTTTCCATAAGAATTGTTTTTATTATTAATTTGAGATAACATAAAATCATGTTGCAGTCCAACCAAAGGACCTAGGACTTAGGAGCAGAGCAACTTTTCCCATCCCCTATATTTCCTGCTCTCACAGACGCCAAAATAATGTTCCACATTTTGTTTCTTTTTTCAATGTAACTACTGTTAGCAAGCCCATCCTGCACCACTGATTAGATCAGTTCGGAATATTCCACATGAAAGATGAAGGGAGGGACAGGGAAGAAGTACTTACAATAGAGCCTACTATGCTCTCCCAGGATTGCCCAGCACACAGCAGGCCTCCTGGGGTACTGTATCTGGGACCCTGTTTTGACACTTGTCTCTAGAACTGCCATTGCAGCTGCATAGGAGAAACCCCTGGATTTCCCCCAGATGGCTTGTACAGGAGAAAAAAATGTGGAAATTGTTTTGGTGAGATTGAGCTGTAAACTTGATTCTAATCTATTTCAGGTTGCTAGATTCCTCAGTATTTTAACTTGAAAACAAAATGTATACGAGTGTTTTACCAGTTTGTATGTTTGTGAACCATGTGAGTGCAGTGCCCAAGTTGACCAGAAGAAGGCACTGGAGCCCCTGGGACTGGAGTTAGAGACAGTTATGAGCAGTCATGTGGGTGCTGGGATTTGAACCCAGGTTCTTTGCGAGAGCAACCAGAGTTTTAAATGATGGATCAATCTCTCCAGAACTTATTCCTCATTATTTTTGAACTGCAGAATGCGCTCTCAAATCCAGAGTGGCAATAAAGTAACCCCGTTTGTCATGATTCATACCCAAGTAGCAAACAATCTTAGGCCCTCCAACAGGAAAGAGGCCTCTGGTTTGTTACACACAGGTCCAGTCTGTTTGTTACACACAGGTCCAGTCTCAACTTGCCACTATGGAAACTTCTGGAAGACTATAGCATCATCCTATCACCCAAGAGCTCAGTTAAGTGTGTTGCAAGTTCCCACAAAATATCAGAACTGTATATTTTGGGACTAAAAGTTAATTTACATTGGGTAATGAGGTATGATCAATTACAATGTTATCCCATCGTACGTGTGTGTATGTGTGTGTGTGTGTGTGTGTGTGTGTTTATGTGTTTGAAATAGATATCATGAACATAAATCTGTAATTTTTAGACTCTGTTAGCAAAAGTCAATCATTATACTTGTTATTGACGATAGCCAGCACAGTGTATCAACTAAGAAGCCAGAAGTCTCAGAAGGAGAGGAAGAAGAAATAGAAATCATTCCGACATTTCCAACATTCCTTGAAGCAGAGATCTTTGTGACAGTAGTCCTTGTTACAGACATATTAAACACATGCACGTCTCTCAAAACCCAGTAATGTGTTTTCTCTCTTGTCTTATGAAAAGTGAATCAAGAACAAAGATTATATTGTAAGCAAATCATATTTAGTATTCATCCCTGCCTTTCTTTAAGCAGACAACTGAATGCCTTCTGAGCAGCAAGTGCCATGCTGAGAATCCCCGTGGAGGAAGGGAGGCCCGGGCCTGTACCCTGGAGATGTTTGGTATGGGACAAAGAGCAAAATAAAATAATGACAAATAAGGTATTAAGGATCAAAGAAGGAATTGAGAATCTGTGGTGTGCTATGAGAGAGGGAAGATTATTAGTTCTGCTTAGTTGTTTTGGAGGTCACCTTATCTGAGATGTAATTTTGTGGGTTGTTTATAGTTTGGATGATGCAAAGTCTAGCAAATTATGAGGATATTGTTGAGGAGATTGATTTATTTGAACTTCTTGATCTTTGTGACATTAATCATTCAGCCCAAAGCTCATTAGTGGCATTACATCATGGAAAAATGTCTGCGGTTTTAATTTCCTTATATTTTTCTTTTAAAATTAATGTTTACTCTTTTTCTATATTTACATTGCTCCTATCCTCTTTCCTTCCTCACCCAACTCTTCTCGTGTTCTATCCTACTTCCTCTGCCATTCCTGTTTCTCTGTCTCTGTCCTGTGTGTGTGTGTGTGTGTGTGTGTGTGTATGTATGTATGTATGTATGTATGTATGTATGTGTATGTGTATACACGTTTCTGCTGAGTTCATTTAGTCTTGCTCGTATGTATATGTGTTTAAGGCTGAGCACCTACGACTGGATAATATACCAGGGGCTCGTTCCTGGAGCTGACTGATTAATGCTCTCTCGATAGCCATTAACCACCTGTAGCTCTTCATCTAGGGGTGGGACCTTGTGAGAAGACCACCCACCAATTTGAGTTGAATGCTGATTTATATTTATCACTTATTTCCACATTGAAAAGCAGCTTCACTGGTTACTGTTCAATGGACTCCTTGTTGAGTGCCCCCTCTTTCTGCTCTGCTCATGGGCACATCCACAGGTCCTCCAGCTGTCCGTGTGCATTTCTGTAGTAGTCCAGCTCCTGAGTCAGCCTTTATGCATTCTCATAGATTTCCACCATGTCCTTTCTCATGACAGATGCCAATACTTAAAAAAAATAAATCTGATCATTTTAGCTTTGAAATCTACTGAATACCTTACAACATGTAGAAGAGCTTGTTCACAGGGAGATGAAATAAAACAAGATTTTATGAGATTTTGAAACAAAAGAGCAATGGATTTAGAGAGTAGCATTTGGAGGGACTAGAGCACACAATCCATGGTTCTACTATCAACGAGAGGCTGTTTACATCCAGTGTTAATTTAAAAGGAACGTGAAATTTAGGGAGTTTGGAGTTTAAGTACTGTGGGGATCACTGTCTCTATGGAAGAGAGGACACGTATGGTCTGTGCTCTGAATGGAAAGGAACATTTTTTGTTGCATGTATACATACAATCTCAATGTCCCTAATAATTTTTTGAAGGGGTGGGGAGAAGTAGAGGGTATGGTCTCATATATCTCAGGCTGTCCTTAAATTCTCCATGTAACTGAGAATGTCAATAAACTCCAGTTCTGACTTACAGGCATGTACCACTAATCCAGTTTAGTGTAGTTCTGGGCACTAACCAAGAATTTCATGCATACTAGGCAAGCACTTGACCAACTAAGCTAGGTCCCCAGCCTTGCACACCCCTTGTTCCAAATGCTTGGGACCAGAAGTCTTTCCTATTTCAGTTTTGAAACACTTGCACATGTATAATGAGGTGTCATCAGTATGGGCCTCAATTCTAAACATGAAACTTATTTGTTTCATAGAAGTTTAGTGTATCTTTCATGAAATTGGTGGACTATTTTAATACACCTGTGATTGTATTTTTCTGTTGTCTTGTTTTTCGCTGTGTTCTTATTTTGACCCTTCACATGATATCATATTTTAAAGTTTTGGAGTTGGTAGTATTTCAGATTCACATTTTCATATCATGTTCATTTTGTATTTCATGTGAAAATTTGACATCACATAGTTGGAATTGCTAAGAAGAAAGTCACACGTGTGCTTACACCTCATGTAGTTAGAACTCAGATAATTCAGGCATACCCAGATTTCAAGAATTTCCGTGTATTCTTATCCCCATTTCCTTATTTTGGCCAGGTAGAATGTTCTAGAAGAAAATAGAAGCAAAAAAAAAAAAAAGATTGTTATGTATTAAGACATCAGCAGGTCTGTAGATAGTAACTCAATACCTTAAAACTACACATAAGGGTTTCCTGTCCTAAGGATGTGATTCATTTGGGAAAATAAATAGAACAGTGATCTTGTACTAATTATGTGAGTTCTCTCTGTAATTACCACAAAATTATAAGTTACAGTAATTTCCAGTGCTCCACCAGGGAAAATGAAGTTACTCTGAATGATAATGGTAAATTAGATGGTATCTTAAAAAAACATGGAATTGCACAAGCAATTTGGGCCACTATGATATGTAGTATGTCCTGAGATACATCCTACTTCATTATCTGAATAAATAAAAACCCTGGCAGTGCATGTTCTTAGGCTGACCCACTCCCTGGGTGGAGGAGGTAGTGACACTCCAGTGATGACAGAAGTATCAAGCGTAAGTACTTCAGGACACACTCCTTCACTAAGGAAATTTATACACAAAGTAACAATGGGGAAAGATATGCCCTCACTAACCAGGTGGAGTATTTTGTACTGCCAAGGGCAGAGGTCATCATTTTTATCCATCTCATTTCTATCTGATAATCCCTGAAGACTGCAAGCACTAAGTGCAAAAGGAGAAAGAGAGCAAATACCATACAATCAAAGAACTCCTTAAAATCAAATCCAATCAGACATGAACATCATTCTGCATCAGAATCCCTCTTGCAAAAGAGGTGTGTGCCTCAGCAGGAGAACACATTTACCCTCAGAGTCCTTGACACTTGAGTCTTGGAGAGGCCATCTGTCCTTGAGTATTAAACTCTTTATATCTTATTTGGGGATGATATTTCCTTTTCACAAAGATTTGGGAAAGCAAGTTAAAATGTATAACATGCCAGGGGTACAGCCTATTTCTCAATCAAGTTTTAGTAAGAGTTATCATCTAGTGTGGTGTACATACCTGTAATCACAGTACTCAGGCTGAGGCAGAAGGCTCTCCAGTTCAGTGCCAGCCTCAATTATAGAGGAAACCTTTTTATCATAAGAAATTACCATGCTACACTCTTGCTCCAAATAGCTGCCTATAAGAAATTGTGAATACATTGGCAGTTTTTCCTCAGTAAAATCTCAGCACAGGCAGTACTGAGTGACCACCACATTCAAAGCCTTCTTTGCCTATTGGAACAGATTTGGACTTCTAAAATATTCCCTTGCAAGTACTCTTTCTAACATCCGGGGAACAGATCACGCAATGAAGGTCAAAATATTGAATGTGTGCTGTCATATAGAGAACTGTCATCCCTGCTCCCATGCCCACTGCATTCTCCCCATGCTAGGGAAACCTCACCCGTGAAATGGAGGGTGAGACTTCCACAAGATGTGCGCAGTGACACATCTAAATACAAAACCATGGCACATATGTCTCTTTTGTTCTGAATAGAATCCACTATTTTACCTGTCCATATGAAGTAGCAGTTTTGGAAATTTGAGGATTATTCATGACATGAACAAATTTGCTGAGTTTTTTAAACCAAAGATAAGATCAGATGTCAAAAATGACTACTTCTCTTTCAGCAGAATTTAAATACTTGCAGAAACGATATGAGTGTGATTCCTCAGGTTCCCCCATATTATAGCAATTGTGTGACTATTTCTTAAGAAAGAAAAGCGAGGATGGCTTTCATGCATCTACTCCAGGTACAGGCTTAAAGAAGGAAATCGGGCACGAAGTTCCTTAGTCAAGTATCTAACCAGGAAAGGACACGTTAGATTTCTCTATCCCTGATAAAGTAACTAAGCCTCAGTGAAGGGCCATGTATCCTAGCATATTTGGTAGCACAAATTGGTCTTTATAGGAGGAACAGGACACAGAGTTTAGTGGGAAGGGAGAAAGATGTGTCTGAGAAAAGTTGGAGGACGGAGCATCATTACAATCAGAACACATTGTGCAAAGTTCTCAAACGACTAATATTTTTAATAAAAGAAATTCTGTATCTTTCTTTTCTTCCTCCCTTCTTCTACTTTCCTGGTCATCTTCTTTCAGGGCTAGCTGTGGTGGCAATGAAAATCTAGATGACGGTGGAGTCTTTTCATTGGAAAGAATATGGGATAGTGGAGATCCTGTCAGTGAGGGTCACTTGCAAGAAAAATCTCCCAATACCATCTTGTACCCAGACATGAGCCAGAAAACACATTCATAGTTTAGCTTTAAACAAACACAAGAGATGTAGTTGCTGGCTATAACAGAATGCTAATTTTGTTGTTTTCCTTGACAAGAGGAGTACTAGATGACATCAAGAAGACTGTGAGTATTTTCTTCTTCTTGGAAGAGGAAGAAAAAAGAACCAACTCTAATCTGTGGCTTTGATGCTTTCAAATCAAAAAAGGTTTGAAGTAGTATTCAATTTGAATCTCACTACATTCACTTGTGGAAATACTTGGCAAAAAATATAAAATTTTATTATATTAATTATATGAAACATATAAAAATTAGCCTGTAATCCTCATTGCTGGTAGATATTTTATGATGGATAAGAAGATGGCTTAAAATAAATGCACGTGCCAATCAGTGTTCTAGAAACACAGGTTCTACAAACTCAAAAATCTTAGGATATGTCAAATAATGACTTAATGAAAACATAACAGTCTCACACTGTTTGCTTAGTCGCAGATAATATTAGGCTGAAATCAAAATTTGAATTCTGTACATTCCTTTCTCTAAGTCTCTTGAATTTCTTTTAAAATTTTAGATGTTTCATTTCTTAATTTTTACATGTAGAATTTTCTACCTGATCCATATACCAGTAATTACTAGAATTTAGGAAGAAGAAGGGACATAAGTTGATTGCAATATCCTTGTAGTATAAGTGTGTATAAGTATATATCTAGGATTATGTGTATGTCACACATATGTGTTATTTAAGGTCTTAAATTGCCTGTAAACTGATCATAAATTATATTTTTCCATGTAACACATACAACATATCAACCACTAAGCCTCATGAAATATAAATGTTGGAATTTGAAGACTTTACCTTATGAAGATAATCCAATGTCAATCCTGATTCCACTAGACTTTGGAGAGACGTTGGGTCTTGTGAAGGCATGAGAGTCCCAGGAAGGTGAAGTCAGTCTGGGTTTCCATCTAGAGTTTCTCCTCACTAAAGACATGGAGTCAGAGCCAGTCTGAAATTCACACAGTGAAAAAGATAGACTATAAAACTGATAGTTGGGACTAGAGAGATGACTAATATTAAAGTCACTTCCTGCTAATATGAAAGACTCAGATTTGTTCCCCAGCTCCTGTGTCAGGGAGTTCACAACCACCTGTAACTCCTCTTCTGGTCTCCACAGGCACAAGGCACACACATAGTGTACTTACATATGTCCCGGCTCTCATGCATACAGATAGAATAGAAGGAAACAAATTTAAAGCAACAATACTTAAATTGTTTCTCCCTTGATGTTTCCTCAGTCATTATATTCTGTCAGTGAGAATGCAGGACATTCATGGAGCTAAAATGATTGCACAAAATGGACTGTCTCTATCTCTGAAAACATTGATGTGTTTAAGAACCCCAGGTATACTCTTGTGTTCCAAAAGGCCCGAGACCAGCCATACTACATAAAAAACAAGGTGTGTATTGATTAAGTCCTGTCTCCTATAAACTTAAGACTGCAGTCATTGCTCTGATGTATGAATATTAGATTAAATTAGAAAAGCAGAACTTTTCTAAGAAAAAACAGACCTCTGCCTATATTATTGTGGGATCGGATGTAATTATGATTACAGTATAAAATGACGTGTGTGTGTGTGTGTGTGTGTGTGTGTGTGTATGTGTGTATGTGTGTGTACACATGCATGCATACAGTTACAGGGAAATCACCCCTGGCTTGGCAAGTAAATTAAAATGTTTCCATTTGCAATCACAGGAAGGGACACTATTTTCTCTACTAAAAGTAAAAGTGTTTCCCTGGGGAGCACGACAACTTTCAACACACTTCAGAAAATTATCTAAAACTGTATGTTAAATCTTGCATTTTAAAATGACAGCTCTTCCTTGGGGCAAAACCCCCCTTGTGGAAATTATTTCCTTGATGGTTCATCTTAGAGAACACTGTAATTTTCTCCCAAGTTTGCCATTCTCTCCCTCTCTCTGTGCTCACTTTTCTTTGATGGAAAAGTTCCCCTCTGTGGCATAGCCTTGGAGATTTAGAACTTCAGATACTCAACAATTGAGGCTATTCCTATGACTCTCTTCTATATCCTGACCTGAGAGGAGGAGGCAGGAGAGCTTGACCTGGGAGTCTTGCTTTCCTTCTCTGAGAGGTTGTCCTTGGCAATGAGCTTGGACTGGCTCCCTGGAGACAGAAGCTCTGTCAGCCAGGTTAGCAGGGATGTAGTAATGAACCCACACTCCCTCTAAACTGCCTTCTCTTGGTTACATCAAACCGTTTGCTTTCTCACTGCTCTGCTTACTGTCTACACTGGCCCCTTTCTTGGGACTCTCTTCTTATGAGGTTCTGGAACTGCCCTGCCCACATATAAGAACCCAGGACAGAACTACACTAGAGTATATTTCTTGAAAGTAAACAAAGATAGACCAGGATGTGAGGAGGCCACTTCAGTCCTCTTATTCTCCTAGATTTAGCCACACTGACAGGGAAGGGCTGACTCATGTTCCTTCCAATCCCAATTCTCTCCCCATCAGCAGAGGGAAGACTCCTGAGGTGGCACTCAAGGCTCTATTTTGCTTTGCAATCGAGTGAGCAAAGGCATCACCTGAGTGCCTTTCTGAGACCCCCATAGGAGAACATGAGAGTTCTGTCCTCTGATCCCTGTACTGACATTCCCCCTTCCTACTCAGCACAATCAATCAATATATAAATATTAAAATGAAGTTTCTACATTCCTCCCCAACTGGAAACTTTAGTCTTTCTGACTAAAGAGTTAAATTGCAATCTACCAAACAGATGCATTATATTTTGATATCTTAAAAACAAAACAAAACAAAACAAAACAAATAAAAACCTTGCTTGTAGAGTAACAAGTTTCCATGTAGGATTTTTGTGTATTTTGGTTGATGCTCACCTTTCCTGCCATGACTCTTTCCACCATGACCCTTCCTCACTTTCCTCATTGTGCCTGGTGTCCCCTAACACATACCACTTAAAGGAAGCCTCTTCTTTTCTAGTCTCACAGGTATCTTTCTGTGTTCCTGGATCTTCACTCAAATTAGCTCCATCAGGACACACAAATTTACAGTTAGAGACTATAATTCATTTTGGAGAGAGCACATACAGTTTTTGCAGTGATGAACTTCAAATATTTCACACAATATAATGTCTTGCAGTTATATCCACTTTCCTGCAGATTTTGCCACTTGTGTATGTGTTTGTGTGTGTGTGTGGGGGGGGAATTGTTTCTTTAATATGGCCAAATAATATTCATTATGTACTTTCATTCTTTCACTGTCTACTCATCTCCTGATGGTCATCTTGTCTGATTCTGCTTCCTGGATCTTGTGAAAGGAGCATCAGTAAATATGGATGTTGAATTGTCACTGTGTGGGGTGCAGAGGCTTTTCTGTAATTGCCCAATATGACACTACAGGCCTTGGGCATATACTTTTAGTGTTTTTGAGGGACCTCCATATTGTCCACTCTAACTGAAAACTTCTCCAAATCCAAGAAAACATATTTAAATAATGTCATTTAATCCCATGTGTTCTTTACAAACATGTTTCACAAGAAATTCGCTACAAAATTTAGTATTTGGTCAACTCTCTGAATTTCTGAAATTGCTTTCATATGTATGTATGTATGTATGTATGTATGTATGTATGTGCCAAGAAATAATATTAAAATATTCGTGTATTCTACTGTCACAAGGAACTTATGAAAGAGGTCCATGAAGCCAGGCATGTTGATTGTATCAGTGGAAAAGAAAAGCACGTTGAGTTACATCCCTCTCTTTGTAACACCTCTGATGATTTTACTAACCTAGCTTAGCAAGGGTCACAATTCAGAGGCTCTTGCACTGGCCGATGGAAGAGAGAAAAGGGAAGGAATAGAGAGTCTTCTATCATCTCCCCAGACCCTGCAGAACAGGATGAATCACTCAACATAACCATCATTCTATTCTGTCAGACTTAGTAGCTCACATTGCACTGGACAGCAGCAGCTCCAGTCTTTCTTTCACTCATTCTTCCTTCTTTTGTTATCATTACCAACTTTCCTAAAATGCCATCCTGCTGCAGTTTCATGCACTGCTTGGTTTTCATGCCCTTGCTCACTCCACAGTGATTCCAGCGGAGCACTTCACACAGAAATGATATTATTATATAGTCATGTCAGGACACAAAGACATACAGTCAACTTCACAGGACTTCTTCCTGATGGGTTTGTTAGCTGGTACAGAGCATGAGGGAGGTAGATAAGAGAATCTGTCAAAGGCAAAGTTATTCCAAAAACTATGATGTCACTGATAACTATAGCCATATGCAGATACCACTAGATGGGATTCAGGTTGTCATGTACTAAGGACACAATGACTTATTCGTGAATATCCACCCTGGACTACAAATGCTGGAAATTTTTCTGCAGAGTCAGCATGGATTAACATTTGGTGTGGTGTTGCTCATACTTGGATTCAGATAGCATTTAGAGTAGGGATTTTTGGCTGGAACTAGACTATAGGCATGTACAGAATAGGTTGCTTCTAACTCCTCAGCTCAGGGAACAATGAACAGAATTCAGTGTTAGAACCAACCTCACGGACTTCCGGTCTGGGCCCTAGCATCCAGCAGGTCACAGGCGGCAGTTCCATACCCAACCCCAGAAAACCGAGAGAAAGAGGGACTCCCAGAAGCTTTAACTCAGGCAGCATCCCAGGTAAGGAAAAAGCAGCACTTGCCCCAAACAGGGAGCAACTGGGACCCACTGGGACCCAGTAATTCGCTCCTGGCCCGGAGCAGGGACTCCATCTGGTCTGGGCCCAAGCACTCGCAGATCCCGGGAGGCAGTTCTGCACCCAATCTCACAGAATCCGGAGGAAGCGGGGCTCTCAGGACCTCTCTGCCAAGCATTATCTTAGGCTAGGAGGTGGCAATACCTGCCCCCAAACAGGGAGTAACCGGGACCCACTGGCACCCAGGAATTCACTCCCTGGCCCGGAGCGCGGGTTCCTTCCAGGCCCGAGCACTCGCAGATCCCGGGAGTCAGCTCTGCACCCAATCTCACAGAATCCAGAGGAAGTGGGGGCTCTCAGTAGCTCTAACTCAAGCAGTATCTTAGGCTAGGAGGTGGCAACACTTGCCCCCAATCAGGGAGCAAACGGGACCCACTGGGACCCAGGAACCCACTCCTGACCCGGAGCCTGGGCCCCTCCCGGTTTCCACCTGAGCACGGAGCACATCTTGGGCCTCAGCTCTAACCCCAGCAGCAAAACCCATCCCAAACAGTTCTGACACAACCTAGATAATAGGAAAGACAGGCCCCAGTCAGAGACAGCACAGATAGCACAAAGGTAATCCAGATGGCAAAAGGCACGCTCAAGAACACAAGCACCAGCAACCCAAGGTACTTGCCATCATCAGAACCTAGTTCTCCCACATTAGAAAGTCCTGAACTCCCCATATCACCAGGAAAACAAGAACCAGATCTAAAATCACTTCTAATGATGATGCTAGAGGACTATAAGAAGGAAATAAATAACACTATCAAAAAACTTGAGGAGAACACAGGAAAACAGGATGAAGTCCTTAAAGAAACACAAAAATCCTTTAAAGAATTACAAGAAAACACACACAAACAAATGAAGGAATTGAACAAAACCATCCAGGCCATAAAAATGGAAGTAGAAACAATAAAGAAATCACAAACGGAGATTACCCTGGAGATACAAAACCTAAGAAAGAAATCAGGAGTCATAGACACAAGCATCACCAACAGAATACAAGAAATAGAAGGAAGAATCTCAGGTGCAGAAGATACCTTAGAAAATATTGATACAACTGTCAAAGAAAATGCAAAATGCAAAAAGTTCTTAACACAAAATATCCAGGAAATCCAGGATGCAATGAGAAGACCAAACCTAAGGATAATAGGTATAGATGAGAGTGAAGATTCCCAACTTAAAGGGCCAGTAAATATCTTCAACAAAATTATTGAGGAAAACTTCCCTAACCTAAGGAATGAGATGCCCATAATCACACAAGAAGCCTACAGAACACCAAACAGACTAGATCAAAAAAGGAATACCTCCCGTCACATAATAATCAATACACAAAATGCACAAAACAAAGAAAGAATTTTAAAAGCAGTAAGGGAAAAAGGCCAAGTAACATATAAAGGCAAACCTATCAGAATTACACCTGACTTCTCGCCAGATACTATAAAAGCCAGAAGATCCTGGACAAATATCATACAGACCCTAAGAGAACATAAATGCCAGCCCAAGCTACTTTACCCAGCAAAACTCTCAATTACCATAGACGGAGAAACTAAGATATTACATGACATAACCAAATTTATACAGTATCTTCCCACAAATCCAGTTCTACAAAGGATAATAGCAGGAAAGCTCCAACACAAGGAGGGCAATCATACCCTAGAAAGAGCAAGAAAATAATCCTTTTCCATCAAACCCAAAAGAAGATAACCACACAAACGATGTCTCCACTATTAGTAAAAATGCCAGGAAGCAACAACACCCTCTCCTTAATATCTCTTAACATCAATGGACTCAATTCCCCAGTAAAAAGGCATAGGCTAACGGACTGGATATGCAGACAGGACCCAGCTTATTGCTGCTTACAGGAAACCCACCACAGTGACAAAGACAGACACTACCTTAGAGTAAAAGGTTGGAAAACAATTTTTCAAGCAAATGGCCCTAAGAAACAAGCAGGAGTAGCCATTCTAATATTGAATAAAATCGACTTTCAACTTAAAGCTATAAAAAAGGATAAGGAAGGGCATTTCATACTTGTCAAAGTAAAAGTCAACCAACATGAACTCTCAATTCTGAATATCTATGCGCCAAATACAGGAGCATTGACTTTCATAAAAGAAATCTTACTAAAGCTCAAAACACACATTGCACCTCACACAATAATACTGGGAGACTTCTACACCCCACTCTCAGCAATGGATAGATCATGGAAACAGAAACTAAGCAGAGATACAGTGAAACTAACAGAAGTTATGAACCAAATGGACTTAACAGACATCTATAGAACATTTCACCCTAAAACAAAAGAATATACCTTTTTCTCAGCACCTCATGGTACCTTCTCCAAAATAGACCATATAATTGGGCACAAGACAGGCCTCAACAGATATAAAAAAATTGAAATAATTCCCTGCATCCTATCAGATCACCATGGTCTAAGGCTGGTCTTCAAAAATGACAAAGACAATGGAAAGCCCACATTCACATGGAAACTGAACAACACCCTACTCCTTGATAATCAGGTAAGGGAAGAAATAAAGAAAGAAATTAAAAACTTTTTAGAATTTAATGAAAATGGTGACACATCATACCAAAAATCTATGGGATACAATGAAAGCAGTGTTAAGAGGAAAATTCATAGCTCTAAGTGCCTACAAAAAGAAACTGGAGGGAGCATACACTAGCAGCTTGACAATGCACCTGAAAGACCTAGAACAAAAAGAAGCTAATACACCCAAGAGGAGTAGACGGCAGGAAATAATCAAACTCAGGGCTGAAATCAACCAAATAGAAACAAAAAGAGCTATCCAAAGAATCAATAAAACCAGGAGCTGGTTCTTTGAGAAAATCAACAAGATAGATAAACCCTTAGCTAGACTAATCAGAGGGCAGAGAGACAGTATCCAAATTAATAAAATCAGAACTGAAAAGGGTGACATAACAACAGAAACTGAGGAAATTCAAAAAATTATCAGATCCTACTACAAAAGCCTATATTCAACAAAATTGGAAAATTTGGATGAAATAGACAATTTTCTAGACAAATACCAGTTACCAATGTTAAATCAGGACCAGATAAAACATCTAAATAGTCCCATAACCCCCAAAGAAATAGAAGCAGTCATTAAAAGTCTCCCTACAAAGAAAAGTCTGGGACCAGACGATTTTAGTGCAGAATTCTATCAGACCTTTAAGGAAGACCTAATTCCAATTCTTTTCAAACTATTCTACAAAATAGAAACAGAAGGTACACTACGCAATTCATTCTATGAAGCCACAATTACACTCATACCTAAACCACACAATGACCCAACAAAGAAAGAGAACTTCAGACCAATCTCCCTTATGAACATTGATGCAAAATTACTCAATAAAATTCTAGCGAACCGAATCCAAGAACACATCAAAACAATTACCCATCACGATCAAGTAGGCTTTATCCCAGGAATGCAGGGTTGGTTCAATATTCGGAAATCCATCAATGTAATCCATTATATAAACAAACTCAAAGAAAAAAACCACATGATCATCTCACTAGATGCTGAGAAAGCATTTGACAAAATTCAACACCCCTTCATGAAAAAAGTCTTGGAAAGGTCAGGAATTCAAGGTCAATACCTAAACATAGTAAAAGCAATATACAGCAAACCAGTAGCCAGCATCAAACTAAATGGAGAGAAACTTGAAGCCATCCCACTAAGATCAGGGACTAGGCAAGGCTGTCCACTCTCCCCCTACTTATTTAATATAGTATTGGAAGTCCTAGCCAGAGCAATTAGGCAACACAAGGAGGTCAAAGGGATACAAATTGGAAAGGAAGAAGTCAAAATTTCACTATTTGCAGATGATATGCTAGTATACTTAAGTGACCCCAAAACTTCCACCACAGAACTCCTAAACCTGATAAACAACTTTTGCAAAGTGGCTGGACATAAAATTAACTCAAGCGAATCAGTAGCCTTCCTCTACTCAAAAGATAAACTGGCTGAGAAAGAAATTATGGAAATGACACCCTTCACAATAGTCATAGATAATATAAAATACCTTGGTGTGAACCTAACCAAGCATGAAAAAGACCTGTATGACAAGAACTTCATGCCCCTGAAGAAAGAAATCGAAGCAGATCTCAGAAGATGGAAAGATCTCCCATGCTCATGGATTGGAAGGATTAATATAGTAAAAATGGCTATTTTACCAAAAGCCATCTACAGATTTAATGCAATCCCCATCAAAATTCCCACTCAATTCTTTACAGAGACAGAAAGAGCAATCTTAAAATTCATTTGGAATAACAAAAAAACCCAGGATTGCGAAAACTACTCTCAGCAATAAAAGAACTTCTGGAGGAATCACCATCCCAGACTTCAAGCTGTACTACAAAGCAATAGTGATAAAAAACTGCATGGTATTGGAACAGAGACAGGCAAGAGGATCAATCGAATAGAATAGAAGACCCAGAAATGAACCTCCATAGCTATGGTCACTTGATCTTTGACAAAGGGGCTAAAACCATCGAGTGGAAAAAAGATAGCATTTTCAACAAATGGTGCTGGTCCAACTGGTGGTCAGCATGTAGAAAAATGCAAATTGATCCATACTTATCTCCTTGTACAAAGCTCAATTCCAAGTGGATTAAGGACCTCCATCTAAAGCCAGCCACACTGAAACTAATAGAAGAGAAACTGGGGAAAAGCCTGGAACACATAGGCACAGGAAAAAGGTTCCTGAACAGAACACCAATGGCCTGTGCTCTAAAACCAAGGATTGACAAATGGGACCTCATAAAGCTGCAAAGCTTCTGTAAAGCAAAAGACACAGTCAATAGGACAAAGTGGCAACCAACAGATTGGGAAAAGATCTTCATCAACCCTCCATCTGATAAAAGGCTAATATCCAAGGTATACAAAGAACTGAAGAAATTAGACTCTAGACAATCAAAGAACCCTATTAAAAAATGGAGCACAGAGTTAAACAAAGAATTCTCAACTGAGGAAGCTCGAATGGTTGAGAAGCACCTAAAGAAGTGTTCAGCATCCCTAGTCATCAGGGAAATGCAAATGAAAACAACACTGAGATTCCACCTCACACCAGTCAGAATGGCTAAGGTCAAAAACATAGGTGACAGCACATGTTGGCGAGGATGTGGAGAAAGGGGAACACTCCTCCACTGTTGCTGGGATTGTAAACTGGTACAATCACTATGGAAGGCAGTCTGGCGGTATCTCAGAAAATTGAACATAGTGTTACCTGAGGACCCAGCTATACCACTCCTGGGCATATACCCAAAAGACGTTTCAACATACAACAGGGACACATGCTCCACCATGTTCATAGCAGCCTTATTTATAATAGCCAGAAGTTGGAAAGAACCCAGATGCCCTTCAACAGAAGAATGGATGCAGAAAATGTGGTACATTTATACAATGGAGAACTACTCAGCTATTAAAAACAATGAGTTCACGAAATTCCTAGGCAAATGGATGGAACTGGAAAATATCATCTTGAGTGAAGTGACCCAATCTCAAAAGAACATACATGGTATGCACTCACTGATAAGTGGATATTAGCCCAAAAGCTCACAATTTCTAAGAAACTACGTATAGACCACATAAAACTCACATAGAAGAAGGAAGACCAAAGTGTGGATGCTTTGGTCCTTTCTAGAAGGAGTATCAAAAGTTTCAACCAGAGCTCCCAAAGTCTAAACCGCCAGCCAGAGAGCACAAAGGGAGAGACTCATGCACCTGTATAGGGAATTGAGGGTGACCTTGTTAGACTTCAGTGAAAGTGGAGGGCCATGGTCCCCGAAAGTTTGGATCCCCTACTGTGTGGGAATTCGAGAGCAGGGAGATGGGACTGGGAGGATGTTTGAAGCACACCCTCACAAAAATTAGGAGGAGGGGGTATGGGATAAGGGGTTTTGGGGGAGAATGGGAGAGGAGATAACATTGAAAGGTAAATTTGTATAATCTCCAATAAAAAAAAAACACACAGATAAAGGATCTAAAAAAAAAGAGAGGGAGAGAGTTTACTTATTTTAAATTAATTTCAAAAGTTTCTAGGAGTTGCTAATTGGCTAAGATCCTATTTTAAGCTCTCCATAAAAGAATTTAAGTCTCTGTTCAATATTCTCAAGAGAGAGGTAAACCCTAAGTTTCCTCAACAATTAATTGACAAAAGAGAGGTAATCTCACAAAAAGTAGAAGAAGCTATTACTAATCGATATATTATATAGTCTGATTAGTTGTCAGCGGTGCTATAATAGTCCTTTGACAAAAGATTATTAATATAGATTTATATATCCTTAAATAGGGTTTTCATGACTCTCTGAGTGTGGAAGGAGCGACTGTTGGCACTTCTGCCCTGATTTTACAAGAACTCTGAAAAATTGGCTTTAAAAACAAAAGAGAGGGAACAGTACCCCCTCAGAAGGAGTGCCCCTGAAATACTCTCCATCGTGCCTTGTTCACTTTTATCTCTCTAAAGCTGAAAGCTCATGGCAAATCTGCTGCTGACTGCCTCTGGCACCACCAAGACCAACAAAACTTTGCCACAGATATGGGCAAGGACCCTCTTACCCTTAAAGGGAATGGCCCAGACCCAGTTCCCTTATGGGGCCAAGCATTGATATGCCTGTCTGATACCACAGAAGGCACAGCTAACTGGCTACCAAAAAGATTAATGAAAGAAATAGATACCCCCACAAAGCCAGGCTCAACCATAAATATGATGAATAACAATTTACATCCAGGGAAGAGAAATCTCCCTGAGAATCCCCTTCTTTTTCCTTTCCATGTAAAAATGAATCACCCGTGATGTCTGCGGTTAGAAGTTCTAATCCAGATGCTGGCCTCCGAATTTATACTACTCAGACCTTTGAAGGGCCACCGACAAGAACATCAAACAGCTAGAGATTGACATCACTAATCTGAAGAAATCCCTCGTTTCGCCATCTGAAGAGACCTCCTAAAATCACAAAGATCCTTATTGGAGTTGATTTACTCTAGTACAATAGAAAAGACTGTAAACAGCTCTTGACTGTGTACAACCCTCAAAGAAGAAGGTTGCCTTTACATAGACAAGACAAGGAGGGCTAAAGATAGCATGAACTAGGTAGTGAAGCCTCAGAAAAATCAGAGAGAGAAAGAGACAGATGAATGCTGGTACAAGAATTGATTTGCAGCCTCTCCAAGGTTGTCAACCCTATTTCCTCCCATCTTGGGACCATTATTTCGGTTCTTTTTGCTTTTTTCTGCTGGTCCCTGGCTCTCAAATAGGCGGACTAACTCTGTGATACAACAGATAAATAATTTCGTAACAAAACCTACTCAGATACATTATCATAAGTTAGCTATGGAGGACCAAGAGACTCAAGATGAGGTTGTTACTTTATACAGGGTGTCTCCAAAACCCATCTCCACGCAACTTAAAAGGGGGGACTTCTGCCCCTAGACCAAGCAGAGAGGGGCCACCCAGAACCCCCTCTGACAGGCTATCTGAATCCTTGCTTAGGCTGCGAGGCTAAGCTCTGCAAGGGAATATAAATAAAAGATAAAAATATCTATCTGAGTTCCCTGAAGGACAAGACTGACTGCATAGGGGTTGATGTCAAAAGTATCCCCTCTCCAGGAAAAAGACACCAGGACAGGTATGGCCCTCATGCCTCACTGGACAACGACAGGGGGACTGGAGCCATTACAAGGTCCCCTTCAAATACTGGAGGTCAGGCCTCTATCCCTGCCTTCGCAAATTTAGAATTGCCACAGCCCTTCTATACTTGGAGAAGGGAGGAGATGTCAGGGGCAGCCCTGCTTACACACTGTAGGCCTAAAATCAGCCATAGGCCTAAAATCAGCAATAGGCCTGTCATACATGTATACAAACACCAAGACTTGGGTCTCAGTGGAAAAAACATTAAAACAGATGGCTATAAGCTAATGTCAACAGGCAGCTTTTGTGAAAATTTATAAGCCTGAGTAGTCATAGACCTTGCAAATAGGTAGCCTTGGCAGACAATACCAACTTAGATAAGGACAAGCGAGTCATAGGCAGAGTCATAGTGACCTGTCCCCTGAAACTTCTTCACCCAGCTGATACCCGGTTCTGAAGATATCTGTATTCCCCTGAACACCCACACTCCAGTGTCATTCCCTTCCCCACATCCTGCCTTTCTGTGTTTATACCCCTTGTGAATTAATTATGATTGGAGAAAAAATTTAAAAAAAAAAAAAAATGCAAAAAAAAAAAAAGATCTCGGAAACCGTCCTATGCAGGAGCCGCGAGTGCTCTTAACTTCTGAGCCATCTCTCCAGCCCTCTAGCATTTCATAAAGTATTGTTATTTTATCTTTGAAAAAAAAAAAGAACCAACCTCACACATTCAAAGTCCTGACAAGCCTGCACCGATTCTCACATCATATCAGGGACCCTACACTAACTCAAGCAGCTGTTTAACAAGCTGTTCAGACCCACATGATTAGAATGACCTCAGCCACCAAACAGCCATAGTACTTCAATTCTCTACCACTGGAGTTCCCATGAGTCAGCGTTCCTTAACTGTTGTAATTCTTGGGCATTAGTGTTATTAGTGTTCAACATAAAGATATTGTTCTGGACACATTTATCAATTAGAATGTGCATATTTGACAATTTAAAAAAATTAATTAATTAATGATTGTTGTTATTATTATTATTACATCTCAATCACTGTTCCCTCCTGATCTCCCCTTCATAGGGTTCCTCCCTCTATCATTCCTCCCCTGCATTTTTGAGAGGGTGTGGTCCTCCTTGAGTATCCTCCCACCCTGGCACATAAAGTCTCTGCAGGATTAGCTGCAACTCCTCCCACTAAGGCCAGACAAAGGAGCACTGTTGAGGAACAGATTCCACAAAGTGGCAACAGCTTTAGTAAGCTCCTGCCCCAGTTGTTAGGGGACCTACATGGAGACTGAGATGCACATCTGCTACTACATATGTGCTAGGGGCTGGGTTTATTTGGTTGGTGGCTCAGTCTCTGAGTGTGTCTAAGGGTACAATTAGTTGACTCTATTGATCTTCCTGTGGAGTTCCTATCCCCTTCAGGGCCTTCAGTCTTTCCTCCAACTCTTCCATAAGAGTCTCTGACCTCCATCCAATGTTTGGCTGTGGGTATCTGGATCTACTTTAGTCAGCTGCTGGGTAGAGCCTCTCAGAGGACAGTTATGTCAGGATCCTGTCTGCAAGTATGACAGAATATTAGTAATGGTGTCAGGGATTGGTGTTTGCCCATAGGATGGGTCTCAAATTGGTCCGGTTATTGGTTGACCATTCCTTTACTCTCTGTTCCATCTTTGTGACTGCATTTCCTTTAGATAGGAAAATTTTGGGTCTAAGGATTTTTGAGTGGGTTACCATTCTTATCTCCCCATTAGGGGTCCTTCCTGGCTATAGAAGGTGGCCTTTTCAGGTTCTATATCTCCATTATTATGAATCTGAGGTAAGGTCACACACATTGACTCCTGGGAGCCTCACACATCCCAGATTTTTAGGACTTTCTAGAGATTCCTCCCCATCCCCAACGCTGTCAGCTGCAAATTTCCTATAATTTTCTTGTCTCACTGAGAATGTGGGTAGGGGGGAAAGTCAGAATCAGGTGTGAGGACAGTCTTTAATTGTTTTTTTTGTTTGTTTGTTTGTTTGTTTTTATTACTTTTATATTTTTAAAGTCCAGGCATTGCTTCCTACACCCACAGTTCCTCATCCAATTTTTCCTCCCCACTATCTCTAAGAGGATGTACTCACACCAGGCCTCCCAGACTGGAGAGGGTAGTGGTGGTCACAGAGTAGGACTCTGATGTGGCTTTAAAGCCTGAAGGTCTCTGGATGTTCTAGCTCTCTAACTGTACTAACATGCTGATGATAACTTCTAAAAAGTCCTAAAAAGCTGCTGGCTTTGTAGCCTAACAGCGGGGGATTAAGTAATGTGACCTTTGTTCTATCTCAGCAGGAACTGTGCTGCTCTAACTTTTAGCCTGCTGGTCAGAAGTCACAGGAAGGAAAAGGAACACTTTGAAAAATGATTATAGCATTTATTACTAAGTTTTAAAAAGTTTCCTATGAAAGTTATCTAAGGGGGAAAGCAGAAAAATCCTAAGTGGGATAAGGAAAAAAAAATTCTTCTCTTTGGGTAATGAGAAAAAAATTCTACTCTTCTCTCTTTGTCTAAGAAATGTTCTGTCTAAAAAATTTCTCGTCAGCTCAGTTCCTTTCTCAGCTCTGTTCTTCTCAGTTCAATTCTGACTCTTCTCTTTGTCCTCAGCACTTAAAACATCTTTCAGAATACATAATCACATGTTTAAAAGTTCATTACGGGTTCATACAAAAAATCAAATCATAAGTTGAAATAGAAGGTTACAACAGAGAATGTTTACATGCACATCCCTTAGGAGTAATTATTTGGCTAAATATCCATCACTTGTTATAGCTCCACAGGTTCATAGAAAGTCGAAAACCATAAATAAGTTATTAGTGAAGTTTTGTATATATAAACCCAGTCAGTATTTTATCTTCATCCTAGCATCTATAATAAATCGTTAGTTCCCTCTTTATGATCTTTGGTTGATTGTTTTACAACCTCTTGGAATGTGCTCTGAGTAGTAGAAAGTCTGATCACTATCTAAGAGCAATTAACTGGTGACACATGGAAGAGTGACAGAGTTCTCATTGCAGTGATGACTTTCAGAAAAGGACCTAATAGCAGTCCCACTATAAAAGAGCTTAATAATCAATGATATAGTTTTAGGAATTCTCATGGGATCATCATTAAGACTTAAGAAGTCATCTATTTGTCTATACAGCATCAGTACAAGACAGTACATCTTCATAGATCTGGAGAGATGTGCTCAAAAGGGTGGGATAATACCTACTGATAGTTATATATGTTTAATAATAACAAGAGGAAAAGCATATTAATAGCAGAAATCTTTCCAAAAATGAATTCTCTTAGGTCCTTGTCTATAAGAGAAAATCTGTCAGGAATTAATCCGAAGCAGACCATCTTAGGAAGATTACCTGCTAGTTATTAGCTTATCCTATTATGGCCCCTGACATTCCACCCACTCAGGGCCTCAAGTCTATCAAGGGTTAGGCATATCTTCTCCCACCGAGGGAAGACCAGGCAGTCTTCTGTTGTATATGTATCGGAAGCCTCAGACCAGCTCCTTTATGCTGCCTGGTTGGTGGCTCAGTGTCTGAGAGATCTCAGGAGTCCAGATTAGTTGAGACTGCTGGTCTTCCTATGGAGTCTTCCTCCTCCTTGGCTTCTTCTAGCCTTTCCCAGTTTTTAATTGTTTAATCTTACCTATGGTTACATAATTTCATAGCATTTTTATATTCATAAAGAATATCTCATACAATATTTGAAGGCAGCACCGTGAGGACTAGGAGAGCACAATGCATAGGAAATGAGAAAACTCCAACAGTCTGTTTAATCTGAGCAGAAATGGATCCCAACACTGAAGTGTTAAGCAGTCACATGGCTCAGGGGAGGAAAAAGATGCAGCTTTGCTCTGTTGGCAGTTCTGAGGGAAAGAAAACTAACCTCAGAATATAGAAATGATGATTGGCTGCAGGATGACCGAACAACTCTACCACTAAGGAGCCATATTTATAGAGTAGTAACTGTAACAAGAAGGCTTATAAATTCACCCAGATTATAAAGTCAGCTTCCACAATAGACTCCAGAATAGGTACACTATAAAACAGAGAACTAGATTAGCTGTCATGGCATAAGGGAGCCCCAAGGTGGAGGAGGAATTCCTCTTATAACACTGCATTTGGTTAAATCTCATTCTACAAGTTAGAGAAAGGTGTGTTTTTCCCTGATGTGGCCAATGAACTCTGATCTCTGAGGTAATATAATGACTGGGCCTGGAGAAAGTCACCTTGCTTCCTTCAGTGTTATTCCTTAGCACACAACACCACTGGCCAACTGTGGACTAGAGAGATCTCTAGAAAACTCGACTTGGAGACTTATGCATGAGTCAAAATTATCTAAGGAGGTGGCTGAGATGGGTTGCCTGAAGTTACTTTGGAAGTGTCAAAGTCAAAATTGGGGCCTGAAAAATGTGAAGGTTCTACAGCTTTCTAGACACTAATGAAGATGCTTTTCTAGGAATCCCAGTCTGGGCATGGTTCAGCTGTATGGAGCAGACACAGCCAGCAACTGAGATCACACTGTTGACTTGCTGTCTAGGATATTGTGTGGAAGATCAAGCTGCATTCATCTTACTCAGCTGGGAAACCAGAAGTAAGGATGTCTTTCATCCAGAAACCAAATGGCCATGCATCTAGTGACCATTAGAAACCTTTGCACAACTGTCCTGTTGCTATGTTGACAAGTTCCATCTTTTATGTAACATGGTGTGTAGAAGAATAACTTTGCTCCTCGGGCTGGTAGATCCCTTAGTTTGCCCTCTAAACCCTAGGTGAGTAAGTTTTCTTTGCATTGGGGAAACAACAACAAAATCCTTTTGTATAATAAAACAGGAAGGTGTTGTGTCACAAACAAGAGAGTTCACAGAAAAGTGACTATGTGAAATACTTTCTGCTGTTATGAGCAAAGTCAGTTAGTGACAGATGAGGCACTAAGGGATAAATCTCAGATACGCATTCTTTTTTATTGGTTATTTTATTTATTTATATTTCATATGTTTCCCCCTTCCCAGTTTTCCCTCCACAAACCCCCTATCCCCTCTCCTCCCTTGCTTCTATGAGGGTGCTGTCCCACCCACCTACCAACTCACACCTCACTGCTCTAGCATCTCCCTATGCTGGGGCATCAAACATCCACGGGACCCAGGACCTCCCCTCCCCTTGATGCCACATAAGGTAGTCCTCTGCTACATATGCAGCTGGAGCCATGGTCCCTCCATGTGTACTCTTTAGTTGGTAGTTCTTAAAGACAGACTGAACCATTTTTTTCAAAAATTCTTGTTTCCATGGTGCTGGCTAGTTTCCTACAAAGGTTTGGCATTTAAATGTGCAGCCCTGTGTTACTTTTTACAACACTGAGAAAGAAAAAATTATTCTAAATAATTAGTTCTACATGGTTAATTCGGAAAGCACGTTTAGCAAAAAAAAAAAAAAAAAAAAAAGAAGTACTCTCAAATAAAACAAACAAACCTAAAACAAAAAACTCAGAGACCCACAGAATGGATGTGGTGGCCAAAGAAACAATGTGAAGACGCACAAGGACTTCCAGCTATGTTCTGCTAAAGTGAGGCAGTTTGCACAAAATCTCTTTCTAAATTCAGAGCTGAGCTATATAGTTGTCTACCCTGGGACTTTTCAGGCAGTCAACAGCTGACCCAAAGAGTGGAAGATATTCCCCATACAAAATCTTCTCCCAAACTTAGTAATCTGTGAGCAAATAGGCCTGATTAAAAGCATATAGTTCAACCACAAGAGCCCATAGAAATCTTTCTTCTAGTAGTCTGCATTGGAAAGGTACTTCTTAGAATGTGGGACTCTATAAAAATGTGTGAAAACTTCCAAGGCTCTAAGATTGAGTTTTAATGACTGATGTTCAAGTTACTACTGTGTAACACATAAAGCCAGTAAAGTTCATTCTCTTCCTGAGAAAACCGTCTGTTTCTCATATCTCTGTGCTGGATCTGTCTTTCTTCAGGTCTCTCAGGCATAGTGTTAAATGTAGTCAGTGAAGAATGGTCTCAAGTCTTTACTGGGTTGGACATTTGAGCTGGTGCTCTCTTAGACGCCAACTCGGCTGTCCTTCAGCTGAGAGTTATCATCAATTTTCCATCCAAGGGTAATATACATCTTTCCTTGAAGCTCTGATAATCCTTTTGATGAATTTTAAAGAAAAGAACACGTGAGAAGTGGGAATGTTCAAAAGCCTCCAGCTCTACAAAGGGTTTTTGCTGGATTTGAACAGTGTCATTTCCACCATATTCTGTTTATTTCAGGATTTGCTAATCTTCAAAAGGCCAAGTTTCAATACCATATTGCAATAGCATGTGGAATAGGGTTTTGTAGCTGTCTTTAGAATCTATAATCTGTCAGGATGCTAGCTGAAAGTAGACAGATGGAGTGTTTTATAGCTAATTAACAAAATAAACACGTATGACACACATACACACACATACACATCCACACTCACAACCTGGGGATTCTGTGAAAGTGTTTTTATCTTGACTAGATATTAAGTTACTTGCCATTGCTCCATACTTACTCTGTTTCTTCCATCAAAATCTGGATGCCTAGATCGATCACTAGGATAGAAACAGAAAATGGGAAAACATTTAACTAAATTTAGTGTCTGTTGGTGAAAAATCTCTCAATAGGAATGAAGTAAACAAACCTCAGCACAGATAAGACAGAGTTTTCGTATTATTCAATGTTGGGGGGGAGCTCTCTTCTAGAATATTGTAAGGCAGGAAAGGCAGCTCTCCCTATTTCAGAGACTATATTTCAGTTGTATCCTAATAGAAAAGGAGTATCTCATGTAAAGAAAAACCTTAAAATGTCACCAAAAACCGATTAGTATTGATGTTCAATGGAATTACTTCTGATCCATAAATACAGATGTCTTTCCACTTTTAATGTCTTCCTTTAACTTTCTTTAGAGAATTGATGTTTTCACTGTAGACGTCTTGCAACTCCTTTGATAGTTTTATGCCAAGATATTTAATTGTCTTTGATGCTATTGTAAATGGGGGGAGGACATTTCTGGGATCTCAGTGTGGTTTTTGGTGGTATATAAAATGGCTACTGAGTTTTGCAAGATGATTTCATATCATACCATTTGGCTGAAATTTTGGGTTGTATCTAGAAATTTTCTGTTGGAGTTCTTTGGGTCTCTTTTTATAATGCCAAATATTCTACAAATGGGAGGGATTTGACTTCTTTTCTCATTTTATCCTTTAATTTCCTTCTCTTGACTTATTGTTCTGGGTAATGTCAGAAACGCTAATTAAGAAGAAATGGTGATAGTGAAAATCCCTGTTTTGCTCCATTTAGGATAATGTTGGCTGAGCTTTTGTCAAATATGCCCTTTATTAGGTGGAAGGAGGTCTATTCTTTCCCGTTCTACTCTCTCTAGGACCTTTATCATGAAAGCATGTTGGATTTTCAAAGGCTTTTTATACATATATTGATATACTCATGTGATTTTTGTCTTTATGCCTATTTATGTGATGATATATGTATTGACTTACATATGTCAAACCAACTTTGAATTCCACAAGTAAAGCAAACTTGATAACGGTGGATGATTTTCTTGGTATGTGCCTGTATTCAGTTTGGGAATATTTTATTGAGGATTTTTGTATTTTTGTTTCCCCAGAATTCATGAATCCAGGAATCTAGGACTTTAATTTCTTTATCTCTATCACCCCCTCTTCTATTTTAGTTATATATTTACCTGATGTGGGTATTAGAGTAATACCAGCTTCATAAAAATGAGTTTTATTTTTCTTTTTGTGGGGGAATAGGCTGTAATAGTAAATTTTCATGATTCAAAATAAGAAAAAAAATTCAGTGTGCAAGAACAAGACTGTTCAAACCCATTGATGGGGAGATATTCTAAATAAAATTTCAGATTATGTATTTGCAAGAAAAACAACTACCACATAAATATGTAACATTAGCTTAATTCATAAAGTGAAAGACCTCTCTACTGAAAAATATGCAATCTTGGTGGAAGAACCAAGGGAAATATAAATAAATAGAAAGATATTATATTTTATAGATTAGGTATTAATTTTGTTCAAATATCTAGCTTATCTAAATTATAGTCAAATTTGGTAAAATCTATCAAGGATTTTATGCCACGGTTTTACAGAAAAAGAACAACAAATGCAAAAATTTGCATTGAACAGCAAAAACAAAATGTCAAAACAATTCCAGATAGAAAGAACACAGCTTGAACCATTCATTTCATACTGCCTATCTTCCAAATACACAACAAAGCTGTAGTAATCAAAATGCCAGGCCACTGGTATTGAAAATGTAAACACTGAGCAATGGGATTAGATAAAATGCCCAAGCAAGCATTCACAGCCAACTGTCATTTGACACAGCGCCAGGAATACCCAAGGAAATAGGCAGTTTATGTAGCAATGTAGGTTAGAAAACTAGCATACACACAAAAAGAAAGTTGAGCTGATCTTATATCATTCATAAAAGTCATTCCAGAATGAGTTAAATACTAAAATGTAAAACCTGAAACTACTAGAAGAAAATATAGGAGATAAAGCCTCAAATGGTTGTTTGATCAAACTATAGTCCTTTACCTATGCCTCCAAAATTCAGGTCAAGAAGGAAAAATTGAGCAACCAGACTCTATCAATATTATGTTTCTGGATAGCAATATAAATGATGGAGATGAAATGAAATGGTGACCTATAGAGTTCAAAAGAGATTTGCAACTCATCTCTCTGCAAAGGTGTTGACACTCAAAAATATAACAAGCACTGCCAAGAAGGACATGGAAATGACCCCCTAGTCCAGAGAAAGATGCTCAGAGAAATTCCCATGAGATCAATAGTAAGCAATGACCCCAGACCTGGTAGCACAACTTTATAAAACGCTAAAAGTCATCAAGAACTAGCAAGGACGCAGAGGAAAGGGAACCCTCAGCAATGGCTGGTACGAATGTAATTTAGTATAGCCATTATGGCAAGCATCAGTGCAGTTCATCAGAAAGCTGAAATTCAAATGTGATTGAGCAATTCTCCTTCTGGGAAAGTATCCAGAGGGGCTGAAATGAAGAGGTTGAAGGAAAGTGTGCAATAAACTCCCATGTTTAATGCATGTTATTCACAGCAGGCTAAATACAGAGCTGCCTACATTTCCATCAACAGATGAATGGAGAATGGATATTTAGAGCATGAACACAATCAGGTACTAGTAAGCACTGCAAAAGAATGAAATTCAGTCCCTTGTACCAACATGGATAAGCCTAGAACACATTACATTAAATAAGTCTGGCAGAGAGAAACAAATAATGTCTTCTGATATCACTTGTGGAGAAAGGAGCAATCACAGCCAGAGGCAAAAGTGGAGAGAGAAGGGATGGAAGCTGATCTTCAAGGAGATTTCATGTCTGCTATGCTCAGAGAGTAAGTTCCGAGATCTGCAATGGGTCAATGCTTGTATTCTCTATCAAGATATTTCACGTATCGAAATCACTAGAACAAATCTTGATAAACTAAATGCCGTGATGGTTTCACAACTGCCTTGCTACATCTTTCTACATTTGCAAAGATGTATAAAATCATCTCCTTGCCATTCTTGAATACAATCGTGCTGTTTTCAATAAACATGGTAGCATTGAAAATATTTAAAAAATAAAAATAAAAAAGGAAGGGCTTGAAGTGGAAACTCCAGCTTCATCACAGATGAAGACTCATTTTTCCCTACTGATTCCATAGAGATACAAGATAATTCTTGGCATGCTTGGTTTCTATTTATATTATGGCAATTATCAGGAAACAGAGTACAAATCTGAGCAACATAAACATGCAGACAGAGGTGCTACTAGCTTTATGTAAACCCTCCAACAGAATGTCCCCCTGGAAGGGCAGGCTGCTCCAGTTCATGAGTGCTAAAAGCTTCATTTACTCAGAGCCTTTGCTTTTCAAGAACAAACCAAGTTTAATTAAGAAGAAAAATTCTGTTCAATGTCACCTGCATGACTTCTTGTTGACATTCAGTTATATGAGAATAGAGATCCTGCTTACAACCCTTGTACGCAAACGCTTAAACAGGAGAGGACTGTCTAACTGACAGCCTCATTGTGGGGCTGACTCAAGGGTGGAAGGACTCTGCTCAATACCAGTCAATCCTTCCCACTGAGTTACTCAGAGGTTCTTACAGAGCTTTGTGGATCATTGGAAACAGGATCCAGTCCCATGGACTACAGATAGGTGACCTCACTGAAGTACCTATAAGACTGATGTGGTTCAATCATGAAATACTGACTGATACTCCCACAATGAGTCTGATCACATAAGGGTGAGCATACAGCCTGGAATTGATTGAAGGATACAAAGGATGAGAATTGCATTTTGCTGTCTGTCTCTTCGCAGTCTCTTAGAACTTACAACAAGATAAAGGCTATATGTTCAACACTAACTGTTTAAAAAATATGAGTTTCAAGTTTTAGAATCTCCTCTTTATTGCTTGACATGTTGGTACATTTTGTAATGGATTTTCCCACTCTCACTCCCTGCTTCATTTTTTTTGGGGGGGCTGTCCCATTGAGTTAATGGATGGTGGCTGAATAATTAAAATGCAGTACATATATACCACAGGATTTTATTTGGAGGCAAATAAGGATCCTCTTCTATTTTAAGGGGTTTGGGTACCGTGGTGCTTGGTGTTTTAATCTCTGACTCATCCCTCTACCTTCAAAACAAAATCACTAGCCAACAGTGAGGCCCCAGACCTTATATTCCAGGGATCCTTAAATGATATTTGCCTAGAAAGTGATTATGTAGTCACATGTAGAGTAACAGTTCGAAAATTGGCATGGTACACCATGAGATGGAGTAAGGTTTAACTACTTAGAAACTTTCAGTGGATGTCACTTTACAGCCATATCTACTTCCTTCACTGACTTTCTGGGAATTACAAGTTCTTTGTAAGAAGCTCACAGCTGTGCCCAATACAGTTTAAGTCATGCAGGATATAGAGAATACACCCTCATGGTAACAGAATCTGAAGAAACTGTGTGCAACAGACTCTGGTCTTTCTAGCTGTCTCAAGTCCTAGGCTCCTGAGATAGCTTGTACATTGAAAGTATGCTTTGAGGAAACACCTATAAGCTATACATTTTCTTACACTACCACTCCATCCAACATAGACAGCTACCAAGTAACTGATCCCTCATTGAAGTTTTGACTCTGAGTTTTGATGCACTTCCTTGGTCTGAGCTATGATATGATCCTTCAGAGAACTGTAGTCACTGCACCTTACATACTAATCTTAACAACTGCCATTATCTCTGATATGGTAGGTCAGCCCTCAACTCCATATTTAAAGGAAAGATAGATCACACAGAATCATTTTCTATTCACAGCATACTGTTGGCCCCTACGTCTTTTCTCTCAGATTCTGTGTAGAGGTCAAGCTTCACCCTTTGCCTCATTCTGCTGGAACAGTCTTCACAGAGGAGCTTCACACCATTATTCTATACACTAAGTCTTCACTGAGAGATATTCTCTTAATGTGCATCTATGATATTGTCAGAGTTAAATAAAATACATTTCTTCCTTGAAGGTAAAACCATGGGCCTCACCATGACACAACAGTTCCCTGGTGACCAGACATGTCTCCATCCATAAATGACCTCGCTACTTATTCTGTGTACACTGTGAAGGATCCTAACATAGGGCTGTGATGAAAACATCTCTTTACTGAACAGCTAAGGACCTGTGTATAATCTACACAACCATTACTCACCAGCATTTTAAGGACTTAGCTTCTGTGCTAAGTTCCGAAAGTCTCTCCTTTCTTATCAAGTGCAAAGTGGATAGTCTCCTATTCTCTGCTCACAAAAAGCCTGGGCATCTCCTTAAACAAAAACAGTTAACAAGATCTATCATCCCCTCCTCTGCTATAATTGCTATCAATATGGAGTCTTCAGCAAGCAGGGTTTATGTGTTTATTTGTGTACTCACAGCCCCTTCCAGACTCAATCATCAATAACCTATTATATCTTTTTGATCACTGGAATGAAATGTCACATTCTTAATAGAATATTTTTGTAGCCTTTTAAATGTTCTAAAAAAAAACATTTTCAAGGTGCATCAAATGTATTTCCACAAATTTTACTGAATTTCTGTGTTGCCGACACATAAGAATTTAAATAAACAAGTGAAGGCTGTGTGGCAACCACGAAGCTTTGTGCTGTCCTGCTGTCTTATTTGCTTCCGTAACACACAATAAAGTCATCCTTAAAGGAGACTATTTCCCCATGGATGTTGGGGCACAGATTATACATAAACATGAGTTGGTTCATCTTCCTTCAATACTACAAAAAAGAAATGATTCCTACCAAAAGCAATAGATTCTAGACATACCAACACTCTGTAAGGAAATGTTTTTGTTTGTTTGTCTTATAAGCAATCCAGACATGATAATAGTTTGGCAAAGCCAATGGTTTCTGGCTTCCTGGACTATTGCAGGTCATAGTCTTCAACTATGTGATAAATTGAACATATTGAAGGCAACAAGAAAATTAAAGTACCTTCACTTGAGGAATTAGAGAGTAGATTTTGCAAGGATCAAGCAAATTGACAAGTGTTGCCAATAAGGTTGAAGAGTGTACCCCAGCCTTCCTCCTCACAGGCTGCTATCACTGTATCATTCATGGAATAAAATACATACAGATGACTGTCAGAAGGAAGGTCATTGCAAAGGCCGAATCATAAACATGTACTCAGATAATAAGCCCCGTGAATCACTACTCAAACATACAAGTGTCCACTCAAGAAAGGAATATCTGAGAAAGCTCGTTAAATTGCACCCACTTGCTTCTACAACATATGTTCTTAAATGTCAAGTGAATGAAAGGAAGAGTCTGTGATGCAGTTCTCTATGGCAACAGGTGATGTTTTCTCACCTCTTCCCTGAATCTCACAGGAAAACAAACACAAGGGAGGAGAATAAATTTGGCAGGAGATGAGCGGAAACCCAACTTTAATTTTTCCCCCTGCTCCTAAGTGCTCAGTTGGGCAAGCTGATGGCTGTGGATTCATGAAAGCAGAGCTCTCTGTGAACACACCAACACAATTGATTTGGGCAGCACCATAACTGTAGAGTAATAGGCCCCACTCCAAACTGAAAGAGCTCTTGAACATTCAAAATTGAAACACACTATGTTTGTGAGGATTGAATTTCATTCAGTTTCAGCTACGAATATGGGGGATAAAACAGCAGCCTCTGACTGCAGTGCCAGGATATCTGGGATAGCACAAAGAGAAATATTCACCTTCTTTCCACTCTGTGATCTTCTGTTCTCCAGTCTCATGCTGACTCTCAAGGATCAGACATCTCTTGATAGCTGAGGAACACAGTCTGTTAAATCACAGAAGTGATGGAAAAAACAGTTTCCAATGTTTCCTAGCCAGATCTAGGAAGTTACCTTTGGCAATATGCAACTGCATGCTACTCCGAAGGTACAAATTCTAGATCCAATGCTAAGAAAAACATCATAACTGTAACTGCCACCTTGACTCATGGAACATTAGTCTCAGCTAAAGAGGGCTGTGCCATGGCATTTTGTGGCTCTAAGATAGGTGCACCTGGAGATTGTATCTGTAAGGGTGAAACTGTGGTCTGCCTTTGAATGAGAGCTAAGGCCCTGCCTTCCTTTAGAATGCAGTTGATAGCAGTTCTATCTATTCAACAGTCCTGACAAGAGTCTACCCATCTCAGTGACAGGGTAAGCAATGAGGCCATTGGTTTCTCCTAAGGTAGTTTAGTTGCATGAGCACTTGACCCAGGATCAATAAGAACATCATTAAATCAGACAGAATCATGCAGAATTCCTGCAAGGAAAATCAAAAGGCACCTGCTTCCTGGGATTAGTTTTCCTGTTGTGATCTCTCCCCTCCAACACAGATTGCTTGCTTTCCATCTTCAGTAGCTAACAAAACACACAGAATAATTAACTGGGCACTATGAAAAAAAATCTATTTAATTATAAACAGGAGGCCCCAGCCAGATGTTGATAGAATTGTTTAGACATGGGGAGCTGGCCTTGCTGAGTCTATTGACTATGTAGATATAATGATCCTGTTCTAGAGCTGAGGTCCTGTGAAGGCCTTGGATAGGAGTATGTGTATGTGTATATGTGTATATGTGTATATGTGTATATGTGTATATGTGTATATGTGTATATGTGTGTATGTGTGTATTTGTGTATGTGTGTATGTGTGTATGTATGTATGTGTGTATTTGTGTATGTGTGTATATGTGTATATGTGTATATGTGTATGTACATGTAATGTGTGTATGTGTATGTATATATATATTCAGATATGCATCATTATAGGCAAGTAATTAGTTTTTGTCTTCTCATTCTGAGAAGGCTTAAATTAGAAAAACAACCTCTTCTGCTTTTTTAACTGAGTCTAAGTATTTTTCGTGACTTTTGTCACTATGAACAAACTTGTACCATCTAGAAATGCCAGAAAAACACTTGCACTGCCATATGCTATCTAGGACTACATTTAATTTTTGCTTTATTTTTTTCCTGTTGCATATTTTATGAGTATACTCATCATTTAAGTATAGAAAGTCTGAGGCTTGGGAGGTGACGGTGACTCAGGGGTTAAAGCATTTGGGATGTAAGCCTGAAGACTTGAGTTCAAATGACCAAGGATTTAAACTACTTATATATAAGTAATTCATTTCTGTGTCTGGGGTGCAAAAAATAAAGACATTATATTGAACTTCTTATTTATTTTATAGTTTTTCTATTCTATTGAGAACAGGTTTGAAATTTGCTATAATGTTCATCTGGTCTTGAACTCATGGGCTCAAGTGATCTCCCGAGTCAGTCTCCTGAGTGACTGGGACTGCATTGTGCAGCACCGTGGCATGCTCAGCTTAAAGTTGCAAAGTACTTTTAACAGCTCTAAAGAGGTATTCATTCCTCTTGTATAGAACTTGACAGGAAAGAACTCTCTCTGCTTAGATTTTAATATGAAGAGAGGAATTTGGTGAACTGATCATAATATTTTTACTTTGAACATTAGTAAAACGGGAAATAGGAGAAAATTAAGAGCTCCTTCATGCCTGTGAGGAGGCTTATAAAAACCCTCTCCTGCTCATGGGCTAGGCTGGAGAGTTATGAAGAGTGTTAATAGAAAGCATTGAAGTTCCACAGTCAGGTCTTGGTTGAAAGTCTACAATGAATTTTACAGGGTCAGAAACTGAGGTCCACTGATAGATGTGTAAACAAACAGGAATTTTAATCCAGCAACATGGCTTCTCTGGCAAGGGATTACATTTGAAGACCTCCTAGGTCTATATGATCCAGCCAGAATGCAGACATGCCCTGTATTACAATATGACCTGGGTGGAATAGAGACACTCCCTTAGTACAAACCTTTAATCCCAAACAATGAAAGCAAGGTTAGTTGGGAGAAGGAAATAGCCATGTTTGAAAGTGACATCTAATTTGTGGAGGGCAGTTCTCTGAGTGCAGTTTGTATGAGTTCAGGCAATGCAGTGGAGTTCAGTGCAGTGCAGTCAGTGAAGTTCAGTTGAATGCAGGTGAGTTCATTTGAGTTGAGTGCAGTCAGTACAGTTCAGTTCAGTATAATTCCCAGGCAGTTTTTCAAGCAGAGCCATTCAGTGAGAAGCCAAGAAAAGGCAAATTGAATCAGCCAGCTTAGAGCTGAGGTTTGAGCCAGAAGAGCTGAGTTGAAGCAACCAGCCCAACTTCCAAAAGAACTAGAAAGGATGAGCTTATACAGTGGCAAATCTCCGAGATGACAATTACATCAGGCAAATAAAAGATCCATTTATAAAACATATCTGGTGAGTTCAAAGATAAACAAGAATGGCCAAGAAAGGATTAAGTGGAGGAAGATCTCTCCTTCTACCTGCAGCAAGTGAAGAGAACACAAGGCTGAGTTTCAAAGTAATGTCTTCCTGAACAGAGCAAGGCCTTGAATTTTACTCAGGCCTCCTGCATATGTTTACTTAGGACAACAAATTAGGTAGGGTCTGACACATTCCTGAGCATGCTCACTTCAGAGTTGCGTGTCAAGTCACCAATTTTTAACCCGCTGAACTCAAATTCATAGAACACATACGTGTTAGAAAGATTGACATATGAACAGGAGTGCAAACAGTTCACATGAGAAAGGTGGGAAGCAGGAACTCCACAAGTATGCTTACTTGTGTCATGAATTGCATACGAAAAAGGAAAAAAGAGAAAATAGAAAAGAAAAAAAGAAAAGGGAACATTAAAGGCACAGTAATAACTAAGTTTACCCTTAAGGATTCTTGCATTGCATAGAACCTACCAGATTCTGTGCAAAGAGAATCTTGCCTTTGTTTGAGAGCCTGAGATGACATCACTCACAATCAGACAAAAGAAATCACTGTGGGGTTTAGAGTCAGTGAGACTGAGAATCCTAGCACATTCAACGAAATTTAATTTCTTTGGAATCCATGAACCAGATTGTGAAAAGTCTATAGCTGTCAGCACAGATGCAGGAGGTGGTCAAATACTGGGTCTCAGTGATGGCAAAGTGAATGTAATGGAGGTAGGAGCCCCACATCCATGTGTGTAAGTGATCCACACTGTAAGAAGTAGACGATGTCTGCAGCACTGAGCTCCAACAATGCCTTTAGTCATTAATCTTTCTTCGTGTTCTGTAACATATTTTAAAAGGTGTTTAGTGAATTATTGAATTAAAATTGGTCATTGTTCTAGACATTGGGGCATCAGCCCCTGACACAAAAAGATAAAATAGATGAAAATTGTTTGGAACAAACAATTTCTGCCATGCAATCTACAGAAGACACCAAATCTATGCAAGACGGGACTTGGTTAAAGTCTCATGGACAATTAGTTATTAAGAAAAGCCAAGAATGGATGGCCTTAGCATTTGATTCCTTGGTTCTTGAATTAATAGTTCTCACCTTCTGAAGTCAATCAGAGTCTCCTGACTACCTGCTGTTTTTCATGAGCATGGACATCTCTGCCATAGAAACATGCCTACAGGCTTTGCTCCAGAGCTAACTGTTCCCTGCTACATTTCTGCTACATAAAACCCTAGTTGACATTAGCACAGTATATGTAAATCGCCCATTTGAAAAATTTAGCAGTCGCACATATGTCACTTAATTGGATAAGTACTAACAGCGTAAAATACAATAAATTTAGAAAGTCATGGGATGCCATACAATATTTACTTAGCATTCAGAGTGAGTTTCTTATCTTTCCTCACCACTTACTCAAATTTACAGCGTGTTTCTGAAATGAGATGATATTTATGTGTTTTTAATTTTATTAGAATTCTCTTATATATGATTTATTCTAGCATTGTAGAAGAATCAAACGCCTTTGAAATATTTGTTGGGCTCTCTGCATTACATACTTCCTTATAACTGGGTCTAAGTTTTATGGAACTTGTCAGCCATACTTTTGATTCTATTTATTCCAACACAAATCATCTCATAGAATAAAACCAAACACTTTGTAGTCATACTGTGCATTTTGGCTCCCCAAATTATTATGCTATCTAATTAAGCAGGAGTTGGTAGTGGTAGAAAACACTTCCTAGAAAGTGTTCCCTCAGAAGGTTCATGTATTGAAGTCTTTGTCCTCAGCTGATGGTCTCACTGACAGGTTAGTGAATCCTGAGGATAAAGTTATTGATAACTCTGTAGCTAAGTGATCTACTACAGGGAATGGCCCACCTGAGGAAAGCCAGTCACTGGGGCTGTGCTGTTGAATGGAAGCTCTTGTCTGGTATCTGGTCCTTTCTTGCTTGCTCATGTCACTACCTGATCACCATGAGGTAGCTTTTCCTCCAGGTCCTTGTGCTGCTTGAAAGTTCTGCCTTATGTCAGGCTGCCTGCAATGAGGTCAGCTGAAGCCCTGAAACCATATGCACAGTAGACTTTGCCTCTAGGCTGTTTGCCTTAGTTATTTGGTCACATCGAGGACTTGATTGCCACATGCAACCCATCATGGCAGGTGCCCAGTACTTGCTTGTTTCTTTGTTTTTCGATTGCAAGTATTTTTAGATTGTAAATATTGTGAAGGACAGATGCATATATATATATATATATATATATATATATATATATATATATATATATATCAAAGAATGCCTCTTTCTTTAAAATTTTCTCTTTTATATATAAATATGTATAAGCCGATAGTTTTAAGTATATCATAAATATAATGTAAAAAAAATCTGAGTTTAAATACATTTCTAACTCCATTAATCAGTTTCATGTGAATGACTGAATGAATGAATGAATGAATGAATGAATAGGTGGATTTGGGGCCCTTATTTATTGGGCAGTGCATGTTACAGATGAAGATCACAGTTATTTCTTTTGAAACTTAGAAGATAACTACCATGGAGATCAAGTCTTTCATTACCCTGATCTCCATGCTTAAAACATGTTGTTATTCTGGTGTCAAGACTTCCCCCAAAATAACTTAGGTTTCTAACAACCAGATACTGTTTGAGAGTTAGTATCAATTTTTTGCCACTCACATGAGACGTTTCCAATAATCAGTGCCTGGTCCTCTGATAGAGGCTGTTATTTTTTTGTGACTTTACAGGCAGAAAGAAAGGGTGTCTATTCATAGAAGACTGGAGGAATTGAAAAATCTGAGTATTTATGCTCTGTAAGTCCTAAAGAATTTTTCATGGGATGCTAAGAATATGTGTCTTATTTTTTTTTTACTAGGAAACAAGGAAGAGGATGAGAATCAGTCTATCTTGGTGAATCAATGAGGTTATTGAGGTTACTTACATAAACATGGGTGATAGGTTATTTATAGGGCCATGAGCAAATGAATTTTGAGCACTTGCATTACTGAAATGCCCAACTTAGCATGAGTGCTGACTCAGCAAAACTCCACCCCTAACCACTTGTCATCAGCTTTACTAAGTCCCTGTCCCCTGGCGTTTTACAGCTTAAGCAACCTCAGGTTTCCTCCCATTAGCTGCACACTTTATCTAAGAGGAAATAGCTACACATCTCAGAGATGTGTGGTCATTTTTTTTAACTTCCTCCAAATACTCCTACTTAGTACTTGAGGAAGGTGAAGTTTGCAAAGACACTCCTTAAGTAGTTCTTTTGAGTTTTTAAGTTTTATCTAACCTTAAGATGTCTGTTAGATCAGGGTGTTTTTCTTGAATGCCATGGAATCTGATCAGTAGACTCAGGTGAGTTTGTTGTTTGGGACTTCCTCAGAGCTCCTGACAGCAGAGGCCAACACTGGGTTCTTGTCTCACAGATTCTATGAAAGAAACATGAGGGTGGCTGATGAGTGAGAAAGACTTTTTTATTAAGCATTGAGAGAAAGAGATTGCCACTAGCAGTGCAAAGATGACAGAGAAGCAAAGTGATAGAGCCCCTGCCCAATATGAAGTTTCCAATGATTGGTTGCTACTGTCTGGCTTTTGCTTGAGGGTTTAGAGAAGACCTTGCTAAATGGATTTTCAGGGAAGAGGGGCAGCAGTGAGCTCTGAGTCATCATGCTGTTTGTCATCTGCCTCTGTAGTTCTAGGAACCAGGATGTCTTCAATTGCAATGGTCAAGTGACTGCCAGCAAGTAGAAGCCTTCAGGGTTGAGCTATCCTTGCTGCCTGGTAGGATCTGAACAAACTTTGGTTGTCTGTTTAGTGATAAAACAGACAAAGAACAACAAGAGGGAGGAAAGGGTTCAACTTTTGTTTCAACTTTTGCTTCCTAGTCATAGTCTATCATTCAGGGAATCAGGGCAAGAACTCAAACAGGAGTAATATAGAAACTATGGGGAATATTGCTTACTGGTTTGCTCCCCGTGGCTTGCTCAGCTTGCTTTCTTCATCCAGCCTAGGTCCAGTTGCCTAGGGACAGTGTCACCCAAAATGAGCTGGATCCTCCAACATTGATCATCAGTAAAATCAACTGAGGCAATATCTTGAAAACATGACCATTTTCAGTTTGTTGAGACCATGATTCAGTTGAGGTTTCCTATTCCCAAGTAGCTATATTTTGTGTCATGTTGATGACAAAATCAACTTAGGTAATGTTTAACTTCTGGTCCCAGGCACAATCAGGTAAATGGAGACAGGGTAATAGAATATAAGCATGGAGATTATGGTAAGTGACAGAGCATTTGGTCCCAAGGGAAAAAGGAAAACTGGGTCAGCAGATTCTCAGTGCTCCAAATGCTTCTGGCCTTGGCTTCCTTCCTTAAAGAAGTCTGCCTCCCTGTCATACACTCTATTCACCTTAAGTTGGCATGAAAGCTAATTGGGTGTTTCTGGAACCAAACACTAAAAGGCAACATAAGACCCTTATGTTTTGAAGTCCTAAAGTTTTGTTAAATATCAGTTACCACAGTTACAAAGAAACCCTGTAAAGCCAAAGAAATGATGAAAATAGAATCAATTGCTTTGATGAAAATAACATCAAAATAAACACAAGGGTGATTTCATACTTATAAGAAAGAAGCAAAACCCCTGGGCCATGGAGAATAAGCTACCTATGATGTGGTGAGTGCTAGTTTCAGGAGCATCCTTGTAAGGCACACAATGAGCACTGATGTGTTATATTTATTAAAGTTCTCAGTAGGAACCAGTCACATGATACCTATGGAAATAGTAATAGACAATTGACCATGAGGGGTCCAGTCTTTTGACTTTTAATGATGACAGCAAATACAAGTCATGTAATTTTCAGGTTGTTCATTTCTTCTATCCTTCCTCCTTCTCTTTTCTCTTTCTCTCTGTCTCTCTCTGTGTCTGTCTATCTATCTCTGTCTCTGTCTCTTTCTCTCTTTCTCTGACATTCTCTATCTCTGTCTCCTCTGTCTCTGCTTCTTTCTGACATTATCCGTGTTTCTCTGTTTCTGTCTGTCTCTGACTCTTTGTCTCTCCATTTTATGAAAACTTTACTTCCTATTTATTAAATTTCTATGTATAGGCTGTGTGAGTATTGCTTAAAGCTTTATTTAAATTTTCAATTTTCCTGCAAGTGATAGATGCATAAAGAGGTGATTTGACCTAGGTTATACAAATAATTCGTGATGTTTGTTCTTGTTGACAAAAACCCAGCTACAGCTGATTACCAAGATACTTTTGAGATACAGTGAGATGTGAAACACACACAGCAGTTGAAGAAAACTGAAAAGAGGGACAGGTATTACTGTCACAATCTGTCCTTTCCTCTTTCCTTCATTCCCTCCCCCTCTCTCTCTTCTGTAGTTGGACTTTCACTACTTTGTGGGTTCTTTTTTATTTCACTCTTCTCTACCTATTTTACACCATTTAAGCCCCTAACACTAGAAAGGACAGAAAAAAAGGGGGCAGGTGATGGCATTGTTAGACTACTTCTTGCTGATTAGGGGTACTGAATTCCTTAGGCCATGTTTGATCTCTGTCAGGATATCTAATTTCTCTTTGTTTGTTTCTTCTTTGAACATGACTACTTAACAACAACCTACAGCAACTAGCCAACAAGCCACCACCAATGCTACCCATGTCCTAGTGTTTATATACCCTCTGAAAAGTACCTAGTATTCCAAATTGCAGAAAATGTCTGCCACTGGCAAAAATCATTCCCTGCTAGAGCATTAGGCAAATCATAGTCAACTACTGTGGATAACCTGAAGCAGCCCTACATTCCACACCTAGAATTAAAACAAACAAAAAAACCCACATTATTATAACATTTCTGTGTTTTTCAAAGAAGTCAGAATTCTCATTATAGCTTGCCTTCCTTTCTTTTTTCCCTCTAATTTTCTACCAGTAAAATAAATGGGATAGCATATCTCTCTCTCTCTCTCTCTCTCTCTCTCTCTCTCTCTCTCTCTCTCTCTCTCTCTCTCTGTACTCTGTGTGTGTGTCTGTAAAAAAACATTTGTAGACTGGCATTTACATGAAGTTCATTTGACAATGATGTTCTGTGAAATGGTGAATACCATTACACTCACAGACTCACAGAGACACATATATACACTTATGCATACATGCCCATAATGAAAGAGATACACACAGACCTACCTATACACAGAGACAACATACATGCATGTATACATACACAGATTAAACACCCCACTTGACTCACCCTTTTTCCCATTGTTGAAAGGCCCTAGTACAGAGGCTTTTCTATAGGATGTGAAACTCATTAACACACGGAGATAATCTCTTATGTAGCAATGAGGAGATTGATGGCCGACTGAGACACTGTGGTGTTTCTCATGAGCTGTTTGCTACATTGTCCTTCTCACTCACTGCAAATGGTCAGGACTTCCATGCTACAAGTTCCAATCTAAGAAAGAAACTATGAGAAAATTATTTTTGGCTTAATAGTGTAACTTATATGTTAATGCATCTTAATAAGCTATGAGAAAATAGTATCATGGTTTACCTTCTGCACTAACTCTACTGATAAAATTGACCACCATCTCAAGACTCTCATGACTGGCATCAGGGGAAGTTGTGTCTCTTTTCAGTAGCTTATTCTGATCTTCACCAACTCCTCTCCTATGAACTCAGATGACTCTAGTTGTTATAATGGAGGTCAAAATGATGTCCACAATGTGGAAAACATTAAATCACTAGAGGCGGTCATCTAGACTTATTTCTTGGTTTTATAGAAAAGAAAATATAAGCCTACCCAGGTAAATGCACCTGCCTACACCCATTGGACTAACCAATGACAGGGAGATAATAGAATACAGAGTGTGTACTTTGAGATTTGAATACACTTCCTTCACCACAGTTATGCATTTTATGTTCTGAGTTGCTCAATGTTAACATTGGTCTTGAAATATTATTTATTTTTGCTCTTTATATAGAACAAAACCATATCCCATAACACTAATACACTACGTTATGATCATTCTACTTCACTATTACTGAGAGTTCTTTACTCTTAGATGCCTAGTCTATTAATAATTCTAACTATGTATGTGGAAGAAGAGTATTGCTATGTCCAAGGTTCTTTCCTGTCTGTAGTTTGTGGCATTAATTTGAGTTCATGGGAAAATCCTTGCTGCTAGGGGGACTATGCTAGTGTTGAAATGTCCAAAAGCACAAGTGCGATTGATCTTTAAATTTGCAGTGCCCCCACTGATGTCCTGGTAGTTAGAAGACAATTAACCCTTCTCAAAAGCTGGGATAACCTCACAAATCCATGCCTTGCATTTGTCGTTATTTCTATATGTATGTACTGAGTTTCTAGAGATTCTGATGACTGTCTTGATGTGACTTGAGCCTCAAGTTTTGCATAAACCAGCCTTTCTTTGTTTTCTTCATGAAGTCCATCTTGGATGGCTTAGTTTAACATCTGAAGCTGAGCTTAGAGCTGGAGAGCTCCTCTCCCTTGGGAATTTACATGGATTCCTGGGGTGAGTGAGGGCTTGCTCATGCTTCTCCCACGCCCTTCCTCACTATTCAGCTGGCATGGAAACCCTTCCATCTGGGACCTCACACGACTTCTTCACAGGACTCACTTTTATTTTGAGCTTTCTGCATGTGCTTCCTGTGTCTCCTTCCACCCCTAGTGGGCTCCTAACATCAGTGAAGACTGAGCATCTACCCTCCACTCACCCTGTGTGATGTAAATGAACAGATAAATGCAAGAGACAGAGTCTGTTCCTTGATGAAACTTTTAATCTCAGAATAGATGGCAATGCTAATAGAAACTGAATAAACTTTATGGGTTCTTGTAGACAGAGAAGGAACTCTGAGGAAGTGAGCTATGGAGCCAAATGAACGTAAAGAAATAGAATATGCAGTTCCTTCACCCAGTGTTAGTCCAGCTTCATAGGTCAAGATCATGGACAAACTTGAAACTTCATTTATGGCTCAGCACTGCTTCTCTTCCTCGTTGTAGCTGGTTGGCATCTCTAGCACCTTTCGGGTCCTGGAATAAAATAACACTGACAAATAGAAAGAAGGTTCTACCTCAAGGGTCTACCTAACCATCATCACCATTATTGTGGGCCTACGCTTCAAATAGCTGTTGCTTTAGAACAGTAAATGTTTTTGTTATTTCATTTAACACTTAAAATTCAGTCTTATTATAAAATAACCCAAACAAAAATTTGTTAAAACAACTATTTTTGTACAAAGAGTCAAGGAAACTTAGCCAAAATTGAGAAGCAGACAAAATTGAGAAATATTAGCAAAAATAGAGAAAAAGAACAGGAAGCAAAATATATGTGTCTTAGCACAGTTATATTCAAACATATACATTTCATGTAATTGTGTATAAGTATGAATTGTAGTATATATGTTATATATACTTCTGTACATTGTAGCTTTCACTCTATACATAGTTTTATTTCTTCATTTATTTCTATAAGTATGTTTACCTGTCTTTATATGTAGACACAAATGATGAATTTCAGTCATCCCAGTCCATGTCATGAATCTGGAGGTTCTGGTATGAGGCAGGACAGCCCTTACTTCGTGACTACATCTCTGTTGGATCCCTTACCATGGGCATCAGCTTTGGGATCTCATTGCCCACTGTCCTCTCCCACCCCTACCCACCATGCTTTTATAAATAACTCTAGTGCCATTCCTCAGCCATACCGTTTTGGTTGGCTCTCCTTGGTGAGCTATCCAGATGTTTAATTCCATTTTTTTCTTTTTACTATTCAAAACAATTCCAAGGAACAGGGAGTTACTATAATTTGGATGCAGAATATTCTGCAAATTTATGTACTAAGGGATTGGTCCTCATCTTGGTGCTACTGAGATTTGGAATAACCTTTCAGAGGCAGACTTAATGGCAGTGTGATTTTACCAGGGACATACTTTCAAATAAGACAATGAGTTCCCTTTTCCTCTCTTTCTCTACCCCTGATTGACTCCTAGGCACGAAGAGCTGAACAACTTTGAATCCCATGTGTCCCACCAGAATTTACTGCCTGAATGCAGGCCTCAAAGCAATGAACTCAGCTGGCCATGGGATGAAAGCCTGGAAACCTTGGGTCCAAATCAACCTCATTTTTAGGAGTTGGTTACGTCACATATTTTGTTACAGATACACAAACCTAGCAGAGAAATCTAAACACTCTCTTTTTTGTTTGGGGTAGTATAAGCTGGTCTTTAGAGAAGAGAGAGGAGTTTAAAAATGAAGAGGGCTGCGTCAATGGAGAATAAAGCCAAACACAGTCTCCATGGTCCCACTCCAATCAGACAATTTTGAGGTCAAATTGTTGAAGTTATATCTAGTGTCTTTCTCGAGGCTGATTGGATATATACAAGAACCCTGGGGTCTTTCTGCCTTAGGCTGACCAACCTTTTTCCAGTGTCCCTGCTATGAATGGCACCAAGCTCAATTAGGAAACTTTTAGAAGGTCTTATCATGTGCAGCTTCAGCTCAGATAATTCACTATAACCATGCTTTACATGGCCATGGCAATTGTAGCTCTTTGACCAATCACCAGGAAACTTATTTTTACTCATCTTTCTCCCACTTCCAAACACTGTTGTGTGTGAGGTGACCCACATTATTCAAGAAGCATTTTAAATACTTTAAAGAATTTTTGAATAATGTGGTACACATAGAAATAAAATCATGGGCATAGAAAGTTACCAAAATATAACAAAGAGGTTCATGATAACACAGATCTATGGAAATATTCTAGACTAGACCAGTTCTAGCCTAGTTCTGTGGAGATTGAACCATAGTGTTAGTCTAGGATCTGGGCACACATTTCTTCTAATTGTGTTTGTCTGTGCTTAAGTCTGTAAGCTTGCAGATAGTTTATCCAGGGGTCACAGTCTGCAAGGCCCACACATGTGAGCTTCAGCTGCAAAGGGAGAAAGTCAGTGATTCAGAGATTGACTACAAGCCAGCCCCAACAATAAGTCTTTGCATAAGATGAGATGTTCCATACAGAAGTTGATGGAATCCAGTTGTCTCCACGTTTTCATAGGAGAAGGGATGAATCATAGTAAAAATGTCTATAGTGGTTCTGCATAATATGGTTTTCTTCACCCTGTTCTTCAGCTGAGCCCATGATCCCTTCCAGGGCTCTATGCTAAGTTACCATACAGGAGACACTAGTTTTTACTCATGCCATGCTGTGTCCTCTAGATAATAAGGAGATTTGGGGATGCACCCCTTAATGTAAAAATCTCAGAGTCGATGTGCTTCATTGACCTATCCAGTCTAGGGTTTCAGACAATGAAGATGGAAGAATGGTAGAATTGGCAAATCAATGTCACAGTAGTCTCTAAATAAAAGAAGAAATTTAAAACCTTAAGCAGGCAATAAAAGAGGAAATTCTGCCAGGCAGGTCCTGGTGAACTTATGGGGTAAATGTTAAGGGTGAATTAGGAAAAGGTGGCCATGCAATAAGACCCCAAGTTCTTGGAAACTTAAGGCGGGGGGCAAAAGTTCACCCATTGAGATCATTCATCTCTGATCCACTCTATCTGGAAGTGATTGTGCTCTGAGACACAGGCTGCTGGAGACATGTTCACAACCGTAGGCTCCTGGACACTGCAAAACAGGAAGACAGAGTCTGAATGATCTTGGCGTAAATCTTAGCTTCCAGGAGGAGATAGGAGACCGTTTGGCCTCACATCTGCCGGCTCTCACTCACATCTGGCAAATGCCTTTCAGCTTTTTCAAATTTACCCCTCACGGTCTTGGTTTCATTTACACTGCCATAATCATACACCCTGACAAAAATGAGCTTTGAGGGAAAGGGTTTATTTTTGGCTGTAATTCTAGGGTACAGTTCTTTCTTTGTAGCAAGGGCGCCATAGCGCAAGTGCTGGATATCACTTCAAATCCCCACCAACAGAGGAGGAACGGAGGCAAACCTGCTGCTCACAGGACCCACTCTACACTCAACGCCCTCTACGATTCGGTCCATGAAATTATGTTACCCACATTCAGGATGGGCCCTCAAACTTCAACTAACCCAATTTTAAAGATCCTTCACAGGCATCCCCACTGGCCAAACAGATCTAGCAATTCCTCATTGAGCTTTTGTTCTCATGGACCCTCAGCTTGTCAATCAGTGCTAACCGTTGTACTTACCAAGACGGACAACGTTTCACTTACCCTCAAGGACAGACATGTTGGCCGCAAAAGAGAGAAAAGGGTAACACAGTTGTGTGTGACCCATACCAGGAAAAAATCTACTTTAGAAAATTTACTTTGATTTCAAGATATTTTATATTTTCAAAACAGTAAAAATTTTTTCCATGGATAATTTTAGAGACGGGGGTTTTTCCAGAAAGTGCAAATTTTTATTGACTCACCAAGTGTGAGTTTCTAAAATGATGAAGTTTTAAAGAACAGGCTTGTTATAAAGTAGCAAAAGTGATGTCTTCAGTGCTGAAACGTTCATCCTCTGAAGGTGTTGTTGTTCCTCCTTAGATGTCTTCTGTGAGATTAAGCTCAACTGTCATCACTTCTTAACAAAGCCCACAGAGTTTCATATTTTATACGTAACATATGTGTAAGACCTGCTGCAATGGTATGAGTCGTACACACTTAGGAGCTATAAATAATTTAAGTTTGTTCTCATATGAGCATTCCAGCATTTGGGCAATCCCACGGTATGCATAAGTAACAGCATGCTGGCTGATTAGCCACAAACCATCTGAAATGATTTTTCCTACGGGATCATAATGTCACTGGGATGGTGGAGTTGGAGATGAGTGGGGGGGTCAACTTTAAATGACACCAGGCAGCATCTGTGGCTTTGTAACAGAACTAGAGATGATTAGGTATTATGCAAATAAGAGCTCACGTTATATTATATAAACAGACAAGAAATCAAGACTAGGGCTCAAATTAGAAAAACAAATAAAATAGATGTAGGTAAAATACTTTGCTTCTGTCAATGTGTCTACTTCTTATCTGTTCTTGCTGTGTAACAGTCTCCTGGGAACTGAAATATTCCCTCACATGTCTGAGAAAGCAGAAGCTTGAAGATTGTCAAAGGCCCCTCCCAAGCTCTAGAGTAGCAGTAACCAACAGCTAGGAGAGGATACTGAGCAGTCCAACTTCAGGGAGATGGCTTCTTCCCCTGTGTAGACACGTGTAAGTTGTGGAAATAGCTTCTTGGATGGAGGTTTCATGAGTTATCACCTATGTCATGTAGTCATGTGTGATTTTCAGAGTTTCGATGGTGATGGTTTCTGTGTTATCCTTGCTCCTGTAGGTATCACACAAACTCTTGACAACATTTTCCATACAAACTCATGGCTTACCAAGTTAGACTTTGGTGCAGTATTTGCTTTGTTTAGCTTTGAATGTTCTCCACCCTGCCCCCTCCAGGCGTGTGTGTGTGTGTGAGTGTGTGTGTGTGTGTGTGTGATCTTCCCAGGAAAAGTGAAAAGTTTCTGACAAAGCAAAGCTCAAAATGTGAATAATGACCATTTATATAGAAATTAGTATTCAAACTAACTTCATCTCACTCATTAGGTCTAGCAGTGTGTGTGTGTGTGTGTGTGTGTGTGTGTGTGTGTGTGTGGTGTCAGTGTGTGTCTGTGTATATGTGTGTGTGCATGTTTGTGTGTGTGTAATGAGAGGGGGGTGTAAATTAGACAGACAGAGAGAGAGAGAAAGAGAGAGAGAAAGAGAGAGAGAAAGAGAGAAAGAAAGAGAGAGAGAGAGAGAGAGAGAGAGAGAGAGAGAGAGAGAGAGATTTAAAACATCAAACATCAAACAGAACTTCCCAGAGGTAGGACTGAATGTTTGTGTGTTTCATGCGTATTTCTGGAGAGACTTTGCTTTCTTAAACACAGCACTGAGCAATTAAGACAATTAAAATTAATGGTGAGGCATTTGGTTTTTGACAGCTTTCCCAAGTTCCAACTACCAAGCAACTCATTATTCATTTTTAAAATACTTTATTTTCGTGTGTGTGTGTGTGTGTGTCTGTGTGTCTGTGTGTGCAGATTGGCACATGTGTGATGCAGTATCCATGGAGGACAGAAAATGGGATCCCCCGGAGCTGGATATACCAGTGAGTGGCTCTGAGCTTCCCAGAGCTGGTGCTGGGAATCACTAAGATGTGCTGTAAGAGCAGTGCAAGTTCTCAGCCACTGACCCACCTCTTCCATCTGTCTGTCTTTTTATTATTCTAATGACCATAAGGCATTCTCAGTCTTCAAGCTAAGCAGTGTGAGCAAACATGATTCTCTTTACCATAGTCACTGATACCTCTTGACAGACCCTATGATGTCTATGAATCATATCAACTTTGGGATGGACCACCTATGCTCAGTGTCAACCTAGAACATTATCCAATCATACCTTTAAACAAGTTTTACAATGTGATTTATTTTGTCAGATGCATTTTAGCTTCTAGGGACACGTGATAATCTGTATCTACCTCTCTCTCTCTCTCTCTCTATATATATATATATGAATGTATCTCTATCTCTATGTACATCTACATCTATATCTGATTCTATATTCCATATCTATATCTGTATATGTATATATACATAATTTTTAATTATACTCATAAGTTTTCAAGTGTTATATTAATCTTGCCCAACTGTAAATTTTGATTTTTCATCTGAGCTACTTCCAGTACTAATGACTGTTGCTATTGGTACAGAATTTTTGAATTGGGGGCATGTCATCTTCAAAATGTATGAAGCCCAATGTAAGAGGAATAATGATTATTAAAACAAAACTAGTACACAAAATCCAATATAAATGTATTAAACTCATTCTTTCAAGGGTATTTAAAACAGCAGAAATCTTTTATGTCAATAAACAGATGTGGCAGTCACACTGGAGGCAAATTTAGCTGATCCTAATTCAGTGGCATTTTACTTAGCTTCTAGGTTTGGAAACCTAAATTTGGTAACTAAATCTCAGTTGGGTTTTTTTTTTTCCATTTTAAAGAAGCTTCATGTGGCTTTTACAAAAACTGCATCAATTAACAAGGGAAATAGCTCATTTTTGATTCCTGACAAACTTTCATATTCATCTAAAAATCCACTAGCCAAGAAAGTATAGAAATGTGAAATGGGGGGGGAGAGAAAGAAAGGGGAGAGAGGGAGGGAGGGAGGGAGGGAGGGAGGGAGAGAGAGAGAGAGAGAGAGAGAGAGAGAGAGAGAGAGAGAGAGAGGCTGTAAACTGCTTCACACCTTGACTTCTCTTTCTCTTTAGATTCCTACCAGAAAATTCTCCAAGGTAAACTGCCAAGATAACATTTTTAAAATTTATAGTGCAGATTGTTGAGTCTTCTACATAGCGTGTAAGGGGCTTAGGAGTCAACACTCCAAACCACACAATGCCTAAATTTGAACAAACTGAAAAACATCAACTTGACTGAGAATTGAGAGTAGAAAGGTTGCAGAACAAAGCATTTCTCACAGATCAGAAAAAAACACCCAGCAGAAAGCAACTTGTCTCAAGCAGAGAGACCTCGGGTTGTGTGTATCAGGGGATTTGTTAAGGGAAGCCACAATACCAAGAACATAGTGGAATCCTATAACTAAAGTACAGAAAAAAAATGTCAATTGATAACTCTAAACTTCTTTATCAACAAAATATAGTTTTTTTCCTGAAGGTTAGGGAAAAATTAAGACTTTATCAAAGAAAGATGGAATCTATGCTGTTGAGTAGTTACAGGCCTAGCCTACAACAGTATTAAAGGTTGTCACCCAGGTTGAAGTGAATGGACACCAGAATTAACTCACAGTATCCTGTGATTGGAACCAAGCTCCTATTCCATTCAATGTAACTATTTTAGAATATTATGAACTAATTCAACAACCACCATAAAGAAATTATAACATGGGGGAATAAATGAGAAGGTAAACTTCCTGTGTGCTATAAAAACCAGCTAAAACCAAAAGAAAAAAGTAACAAAATGAGAGTTTTAAATATCTATGACAGAACCAAAAATAGAACAAAATACCCAGAATTTTTCTTATCTTTTCTTACTTTGGAGCAAAATAAAGTTTTGAAGAGCAGAGTAACCTTATAAAATGATGTGACTCTCAGTCTCCCACACTGTCTACCCAAGGCTCACTGTAAGTCAAAGGCCTGAGCCTGTTGAAGACAAAGTTGTTTTAGACACATAGTTTCAAAGAGGACCACTATGACCGCCAAACATGGCCATTTATCAGATTGTAAGGTAATGACTATTACAGAAGACAAGGAAGAATGTGCAGTGATTAAAGGCCAAATTAATAATATTAAAACAGGAAAATGATCTTTAGATTCTTAAAATATATAAAGATAATGTTGAGTGCAATGAAGGGAGACAGTAGCATTTGTAAAATAATAATTTAGCATTTAAATACTGAGTTTTAAAATGGGCAGAACAATGCAGAGACAATCTGTAAGGAGGCCAAGGACTCAGTCCTTACCAAAGACCAACAGCAGCAGAGTGCACATTTTCTCCAGGACTCGCGGATGTTTTCATAAGCTTGGTCACAAAAAGTCAATACATTTCAGATAATAGGCATCACACAGAATCTTTTCTTCTAATCACAACAGAATGAGACTCAGCAACAGAGAGACTGAGGCATTCAAACATGTGGAAACACAGAAACATGTTAAAGTTAACCCATATCCTAATTATAAAAATCACAGGGGAAATTAGAAAATACTTTAAAAAAGGAAATGTAAAAAATAATGCATAGGAACTTGTAGGTCACAGAGAAGCAGTGCTGCGAGACCTCTCTGTATACACACTCTACTAAGTAAAGCACTAATTTCATTTCATAGAAACAACCAAACAGTAATCCAACAGAAGAAAGGCAATCATGGAGATCAGAATGAAGTTGTAAACTTAGCAGCCTAATAGAATCAGGAAGGGGAGCTGAGCCACACTGACACTGCTCAGAGTCGTTTGTGCAGGCTACAACACATTATGGATCTAGCCCTTGATGCAGTCTGCAGTGCATTATGCATCCAGATTCTGCCTACTCACCTGTTGGATTTTTAATATTTACAATGGGTCTAATATGCACTCAGGTATATTAGACTATAACTAATCTTGTGCTTGGTACAGGATGAAGCAAAGAAAGGACATGCTAGGATAAGTATGATATGTCAGAACTTGATCAGAAGGGACTATTTTCTAGGCTATACATCACTATGAAGATTTGTCTAGTTGTCACCATTTTCTAGATATATAGTATGCTAATGCTTGTAGAGTGTTGAGATATGTTGAAATATGTTGAGAGCATATGGACGGTGGAGCATGAATCTGACTTCAGAGTGTTAATACAGTCAACTTTTCCCCATAATTCAAAGTCCAAGCCTGTTCTGAGACCTGGGATATATTGGATTGCCTTGGTCCAAAGATTCTGCCTTGAAGAATGTAGTTGACCCACACCCATGCTGTGGACAGGAAGATAGAAGCTGTGGACCAAGTTAGCTAACTATTTAACATTAAGTTAGATCCTTAGCTTCCTGGGGACCACTGTTCTGAAAATAGACATTTTCATTCATCTGCAGTTTTTGGTTATTTCAGACTTAAGGCTATGTGCAGATAAGTGAACCAAGACGGGTGCAGGGGAATAGCTCAGTAGCCAAAGTGCTGGTTGCAAAGGCATGAGGACCTAAGTTTGAATTCCCAGAACACAGGTAAAAATCCAGGAAGAGTGCCTGCTGGCTAATTGGCTAGTTTTTCCAACCAGTGAGCTCTAGGGTCAGTGAGATACTCATTCAAAATAAATAAGAACAAAAACAACAGACTGTGGAGAGCAATGGAGGAAAGTCTATTAATGTCAATTTCTGTCCTTCACATGTGCACATGTATACACACGCACACACACACACACACAGAGAGAGAGAGAGAGAGAGAGAGAGAGAGAGAGAGAGAGAGAGAGAGAGAGAGAGAGAGAGAGAGAGAGAGAGAGAGAAAGAGATTGAGAGAGAGAGAGCAATGATTAATATCATTAGCCAAACTCTAGTCGTCAATAGTAAGTTACTCTAGCTCATGATTAATAGGAGACCAGGAAGTTCTAATCATCCCTGTGAATAACAATTTCAGAGTATTATGGAGCCCAGATTCGAAAGAACAAGGTGGATGTGAAATATCAAGCTAGTGGCCTCACACAAGTCTGCAGAATTCTCCAGTCCCTTCAGACCACCCAGGCCTTGAAGTGGAAAGATGGGCAGCATAGTGTCGGGTGGAGAATGTAATTCTTTTGTGGAAATCCTCTGTGTCTCTGTGGTTAGCAGATACATCTTCCACTAAATACCAATTCTTTGGTCGTTTCCAGTAGATATTCACACATTATTTTTCTCTGTTCTTATTGCATTTCTCTCCTTAGTTTTTAAATTCTTTAATTTTCTATGTTGATCTCTTTTAAGGTATGTGAAGAGTCTCACTAAGCCTTCAATGCCCATTTAGACTTCTTCATGAGGTTCTACGTACTGGAGACACTGACTAAACTTGCTCCTATACTCAGACATCTCATCAAAAGTTTATGATAAGACCATTTCTCTACATAAATATTATATTTATTCTGGGTAGTTTGCTATGTGTACTTAGTTGTCCTTATATATACTGTGCTCAGCTAGACCCAACCCTTATAAAATGACCCTGTGAATATTTCTTGTTACTGATCAGAAGGCTCATTCAGAACATCATGTATCTCCTAAATCATTCTAATGACACTTTTTATAACTATATGGTCCTTTCTCCTCTGAACCATTGTTAAATTTCCCTTAAACTCATAGCCTCTTTTAAGTTTTGTATAGAAATGCTTTTTCTCTGAAATTCTGAACTGTTTTAAAATAGCACATGGTATAAACATTGTGATGTGACTTGATTCAAGTAACTTACTTAATCATCTAAAAATATTTTAAGTCCTCTTATCAATTCAATTTCCCTGTATATTTTTTAAGTCTCCCTTGAATAATATATGGTTGGGTATCTTCCTCTTTGTCTGCTCACTTCTGTCTCTTTGGAATGTGTTATCTCCTCCCAAGTTCTCTTTCCCCCACCTCCACTCGAAACTCAGAAGATGTGATTTAACACTGATCTATTTTTTTAATCCCATTTTCTTAATAAGAAACACAATGGCACAATGAAGATAACCTTATTGACCTGTCTGACCTATTTTACTGATGATCCTAATTTGGCCTTCTTTCCCAACAGAAGAAATAGCCAATTTCAGAGGGCTAAGATGCTCTCGAGTACATTCTAGGAAACTCTCAACAGAGCAGACACAAACAGGTGTGTAGTGTTCAATCTTCAGCCTTCACTTGTTTGTTTCATTTTCAGTAGTTCCTGTATCAGGTTTCATAATTTTTTCTAAATGTGTAAGCACACTACTTGTGCTCTGTTCATTTGTGCTTCATTGGTACAGACATGAAACTGCAACAAAATCTTCTGATGTCCGTCATCCTCTACTCTGTAGTACAAGAATCCTGTCCTTGTATCTGGTAGAGATATGCCCCATAATAGACTACCAACTCCTGTGACAAGGTCCTGCAACCTTCTACCATATGAAAATCTTTGCATGCTCAAGTGTTGCGTATGGAAAGGGAGAGTCTTGGATCACAATGGGAAGCCTCTCATATGTTTAACTGATCTCTAGATGACTTAAGATACATACTTCAATGTAAATGTCAAAGAAGGACATAGTCTTGGAAATAGTGAGAAAGAAACATGTACATATACTTATTGCATTGTCATTTTTTTTTCTAAAATTTTAATTTGACTTTGGTAGAATATTTGGATTTAGAAGCCTTGTTGTGGAGACCTGACCAGACATTGTGGGTACTGGTGGATAGACTATGTAATATTATTTAATAACTTTAATGGAATTTGGGGAAATCCTTTATGAAATAAAGGCTAACTGATATGAGATTTGTCATTTCTCTTTACTCCAGCTTCTCCTGTAGAAGAATATGATGACATGACAATGAAAACTGGCTTTGTCCCCAAGACTGTCACATGATTTTAGATCTATTAGCTCAGATTTTAATTATTATTCTTTGATCCCAAAGCTTAGGGACTGTCACTGACATTCTCTAAACAAATTATCCCTCAAATTCAGGTCTGTCTTGGAAGCCAAAGCTCAATGTCCACTCAAATGTGTGACATACACAGTGTTTCTTGTGGTCGTGCCATGGTGGCTCTAGATGACAACAGTGTTGACCACATCCTCACCTAGATTAAGCCTACTGAGCTCAGCACTAAGAACTGTTCAGAGCCACCAAGCAGCAGACTCCTCTATTGCTTGAGGTCATCACTGCACAGCTCTGAGGAGATGTTTTCTTCTCTCAGACAGCCACAGCACCTTAGCTGCATGCCACAGTAGTTCACTAAACATTAGTCTTGACTAACTCAATGTTGTAACTCTGATTTACACACAATAAATTGTGTCCTTAAAAGTTTTATTCTCTCTATTTGTGCTGCAAGTCATAGCTCTGGATACTCTCTTCTTGGTCTGACTGTTAAAGATGTTGCTTCATGCTAAGGATTCATATACCTCAAAGCATACAGATCTTACCTGACTTCTCAAGTTTCTCAAAGCCCTGCCCAGAACATCAAACTTCTGCTCTTCTGATTTTGTTTTTGGATTTCTAAGCCACACTCACCACTCTCTGGGTATCATTCATATTCATAGTCAGTTGGGTCCTGCTCAGGTGTTAGCCCCAGGGTACATAGTTCCAAGCTGTTCCTGCTGCATCCCCACCATAGAGGCAGCACCTGGCACATACTGAATGAGGTTACAGCAATGCTCAGGAAATGGATCATTCCAGCTCTCTCAGGAGTGCCCTCACTGAAAACGTTTCCCCATGACTGGCAACAAACTAGACCTTTGTTTGACTCCATGCTACTAGCAAGTGGGTGTTCAGAGCCACACCTCAAATCTTCTGTTTGAGAACCCAGTGCTCTTTTGATTGTATAGGACAGAACACTTTTCCAGTTTTCACAGTGACCACTAAAGGCCTATGGTCAGTTATCCACCCTCTCACACTCTGTTGATGAGACAGTAGACAGTAGACATGGTGCCAGCTCTTTGATTTCAATCCACTTAGAGAATCTCACAGGGTGACCTGCTTGTCTTCAGTCATTTGCTCAATTTCTGTGTTGTGTTTTGGAATTCATGTTCTCTCCCTGGATTTTCTAAAATTGTGTTCCCTCTTGGGCTGATACTGTGTGTCACTTCTTGGATCATGTTGTTGGGTCTTTTGTCCTTTTTAGTTCTGTTCAAGATGATTGGCATCATCTGTTAAGCTATAAGAAAGCTGTTTCAAGAACAGGTTTCATAGCCCCCATTCTCTTTCTAGAAGCAAAAAGAGGACCCATGGAATTAGAGCTAGTTCTCTCATTTTAGCTGATATATTTATATATACTTCATCTACACCAATCCTCAGGCTAAGGCAGCTCTGTATTTATATGTATATTTTCTTTTCGAAGACCAAGGCTTCAAACTATCTACTTATGTCTAAGGTCAACATGACACTGTCTCGAATGGGATGATTGAATCCTAACATTCACACCTTGTCTTTATTTTTCTTTGCTCATTTTCTGAGCCTCTTTTCTGTGTCTCCCTCCTTTCTTCATCAAAGCACTTCCTCATTACTGTATTTTTTTTTTTAGCTCCTGCTGTGTTCCTACTGTGTGGCACCCAGAGTGTTCTCATTTATTTCCCCTCAGTGCTCTTGATTTGCAGATTCATTGGTCTTTTGCTCTCAGATGGTTCCAGAGGCAGTTCTCTGGTTTCTCTCCCCTCATTAGCATCCAGGTCCCTGTCTCTGCACTGCCACCATGTTTCCTATAGAGCATCTTCCTTCCTCCAGCTCCAGAAACATGAAGGTTAGTTTTGTTTCTCTTCCTCACTACTGTGTTTTATTTCTTCCTCGGTCTCTTGTCACCATCTCCCTTTGTCTTATACTTCAAAGCTCTCTATATCATAAAGCTTGGAATTGCAAAGATTAGAATCCACATATGCAAATCTCTTCAAGATGTCTTCCTTTCTGTGGGTTCTCGTGACCTACATTCTGTCTCAGCACAAGGCAAGTTTAGATTTCCATTTAGGTCTCCATATATACATTGGTTCCAAAGCTTCCCACCCTTCTTGCTGCCTCTTAATGGGCTGGGCCCCATTCTTAAAATGCTCTGGTCTACCACTCAGGCCCTTGGCCCATCCTTGGTCCACAGGGACTGCAAGATCCAACCTTCTTTGTAGAGTGTCACATTCTGCTTTTTGGTGGCATGCTGACAGTTTCAGAAAGCAAATGAACGTTTAAATGAGGGTGACTGCAAGAAGCTGTTATATTTGCAATTTGTTTGAACTGAAATCCCAAGATGACACAGATTTCTCCACTTTTTAAATTAGTATAATGGAAGTGGTAAGTGAGCAGATTTAGCAGTAAATTCTATATCCCTTGACAAACTTCTGCTCAGTCCCCACAGCTATGGCTCCAATTGGGTCAAGCAGCACAGTTGCCAAATTAGCATTTCATTTAAGAGAGAAAACACATGCTAGACTTTCCTCTCACATCTGTTTCCCAGCCTGATAGCTCAGCCCCTGGGACTGTGTAGAGGGGCTGTCACATGACATAGCTCAGGGAAGCTTCTACTCAGAGGGGCACAGGGTTTGGAACCTTAGCTTATAGGGCCAAGAGAAAAGAAAGGAGGGTAAAAAAATTATTTTTAAACGACACAATAATTGTATTTGCAGTAGCTGTTATTCTAATCTCTTACTGTCGTTTAAATAAGAATTTATAAAAGCAGTTAATTTAGACCAATTTTCTAAACATTCTGCTAATTACATTATCCCTGTTTCTTTGATGTCATCATTTTCTGCCCCTTCGGTGGGTTTATTTTTAAGATTTCCCCCTCCTCTGATTAGCAGCAGCACAACTGAATGGTTATCACTTTAAACCAAGTGCCAGGAGTGGAATCATAGTGGAGGGACCACAAGAGTTTACAGAAATGCTAACTAGAGAAGCGAATTCCTCTACCACGCATTTGCAAACCATGTAAAAATCTAAAAAAGAAAAAAAAAAAACAACCTATGGTTGTGTTCAGTCAAAAACCACCTCCATGGTTCTTCTTAGTCAGATGGGTGAATAGACGCTTCCTGAAGCCTCACTCTTGGGCAAGTAAAGCATATGAGGCCTGTGACAGGGCAGGGACTGTTGGCAATAATATACCTGAAATGTCTCAGGATGACTTTCTTCATGGCACTTGGCTTTGCCAGTATGCTCTTGGGTCAGTGTGTAGACCACTCACTTAGGACAAAAGGAAGGCATCGCAACTGATGTGACTGCATCATGTTTTCTGAAGAGCCTCTTATATCCATTGATTGCTTCACACACATAATTAAGCTCTCTACAAATAAACTTTCGCCATGATCTTAATTTAACTGAACTTGGAAAACCCCATCCTCAATCCGGCCTTTGTTTTATATCTGCATGTGCTGTGAGTCATCCTGTGTCCTTTGTGTCCAGGAGCTTTGAGGAGAGTTCATTTTCCCAGAAGCATGCTTTAGACTGGAGTCATTAGAAAGATGTGAGAATGTGCCCTGCTCTGCCAGCTTTCTGGCTGTTTTAATCACTGTTAATGAAGATAATGATTTAGTGGGCATAAAGTGAGTGTTAGAAGGAATGATTGGACTCTGTGTGAATCTCATAACTGGTCTCCATAGAAGCTTATTTCATGTCTCAGCTGAGTCACTTAAGTCCATGTTTGGAGATTATCACTGAGAATAAGGAGAGATTGTGGCACCTCGTGAATCCAGGCCGTAGTCAGTCTTGCCTTTCTCTTTTTTTCCCCCTTGTAATCAAGGTATAATATTTTATCATTGCCATCCAGAATCCCCAAGCTATGTTAGTCTTCCATTAGGTCAGAAACTTCTAGGACTTAATGTCAGAAGTAGGAATTTGGGGATCATGATGAACTGTTCATTTTCTGGAACCCACTCAAGATACTCAGAAAATCAATAAGGTGGAGAAGCAAGACTTAACAGTAGGACGCCCTCAGTGCTGGTCTCAGGAGCATTGTCTGCAGATCAAATAAACAACGGATCCTATACCAGGCCATTAGAGAAGTCCCTTCGCAAAGCTCTTTCTCTCCCACAGAGTTCTCAAGTAACAGAGAAATCAAAAACAGCACCATGAAGAAAGTGCACTAATGGGAGAGAAGAGGAAGGGAGAATTCTGACAAAGCACACCATACACTTGAGAGATACATCCTCTCTAAACCCACTGCTATATACAATGACTGCATACCAATGGAATCATTAAATAATTTAAAGCTCTGGGTTGGGAGAAGACTTAGAATAAAACACCGTAAACAGAGCTATGGAAAACCTAGATTTATTATCTAAAATCTCAGTAAATGAAGAATTCTGGACCAGCCATGGGGGCACACTATGTCTAAAAGACTGGTCTGTAAACATGCTTGCCATGGACAAGCTGTTAGAAAGATGAAAAGCCAAAGGGCTAAAGTTTTATACCCTGGTGCCAAAAAGTTATCCAGGACCCCAGGACTGTGGTACTTTGAACAAAAGAGGAAAATTAGTTTTCATGGGCTTGGAGTTGGCTCAGTGATTCTTTATCAGGGAAGTATTTTTTTCCCAGTGAATAAAGAACTGACAGACATAGCATATTGTATACATTATTTTGAAAAAAAATATGATGTAAAACATTTGAGGGAAGAGATAAGATGATTCTCTATTAAATCACATATGTTTAGTGTGTGTGTGTGTGTGAGTGTGTGTGTGTGTGTGTGTGTGTGTGTAGTCAGCATGTGTCATGGCACATGCCAAGGGGTCAGAGTACATCTTCTGGGAGTCTGTCCTCTTCTTCACATATGTCTGTTACTTGGATCAAACCCTGATCATCAGACTTGGCCCCAAATGCCTTAACCCACAGGAGCTATCTTACCATCTAACAGTCACTCTTAACAGTCTGTGTGACTGGATATAGAAAAGGCAACTTTCAGAGTTTAGGGAAAACTTTTGGCCCAAGATCCTTTCTTCCTTTGGAAAGAGGAACAAACCCCTCCTAAAATAGTTCCCAGAAAATGGCTAGATAAATGATGGGACTATGTTTCCTATATCCTGGGGGAGGATGTTAGTGCTCAAAGACGTAACAAAGAGCTTCCTGAAAAAAGTTTACCTCCTGCATAAATGTGCATTACATTTCTTCCTAGAATATTTCTTTATGCATTTTTTCAGTAATATAGGGAGCAACTTGGTGCTCCAGATGCAATAGTGGAGGAAGAACCTACTGTGGTTACCGGAAACAACACTCATAGAGCAACTAAATCAAGTTCAGCTGCTAAGGTCTTGTGTCAGGACTTGCTATTTCATTTTGCAAACCACTGATTGAATTTCTGGACTGATTTTTTTCCTTTCACTTGGCTAACCTTAAAGAGAAGTGCAATAGACCCTACGGGTTCATTTAGACATATAATCTGAGCTCTAATAAGGACATAGAAATGACTGCATTTCTCTACGGGAGGATTTATCATCCTGCAGGTCTAATTGAATTTTGGAGAGTGTTAGTTCACTGTACCTTCCTTGCCTGCTTCTTAGAAGTAAGGTTGACCTCTGTCATGCAATATGGTCATTAAATGTTCCCAATAGAAAACTGTATCATATGTGCTACATACACATGAACACACATGCAGAAAACCTCTGGAAGTTCAGTAAATGGAACATCAATCAAGTACTATATCAGAAAAGTGTGAATTTGCACATGAAATTTTCATCTACTATAATGCATATCGTAAGTCTTTTGAGCTGGTATTTCTGTCCTTACTGTGTATACATGTTCCATTTCTGGGTATAGAAGTGTTGCTATAAGTTTCTTATGAACAATTAATGTTTGCCATGTCACTTAGGTTTTTGTAAAATATTTCAAATTTTCTTCAATATAATACATTTTCCTATAATGTGGTGGGTTCGAATTAAATTATAAATAACACTATATGGGATACTTGTTTCAAAATGACTTTTGAACACATAGCAACAAAAACAGTGATTGGGGAAAAAAAGGATTATATAAAAACCAAGAAGCCTATGGCTAGTCCAGGAAACGGTTTTATAAAAGCCAAACAAACAGAATTAAAAACAACAACAACAAAAACCAGACAAATAGACCACAGAAAGAGACAATATTTACCAATCATGTACCTGGCAAAAAGATCATATACAAAACATGAAAGGAACACAGATAACTCTATAATAAGGAAAACAATTCAATTAAGACAGGAACAAAGATCAAGACAGGTAATCCTCAAAAGGAGATATGCAAGTGAGAAAATCCTTCAGTATCATTATCTATCAGAGAAGTGCAAATTAAATCACAAGATGATGCCATCGCATACCTGTTAGAGCGGCTACTTTAAAAGAATGACAGATAATAGGTGCTGATGAAGACACAGAACAAAGGGAGACCCTTCTGCTGTTGGACGGAATTTAATGAGCTATATTCATCATGGAAAACACTAGTCAACTTCCTCAAAAGGACAAAAGTAGAACTCCCGTGATTCCAGAGTCCCACTGCTATCTATATTCACAGGATAGTTCATCAGTGAACTGGAAGACAACTGCCTGCCCATGTTCACCGCGAGGGTATTCATGGGAGTCTAGACAAGGAGTTGACATAAGTGTCATTGACAGGTGAACTACTAAGGAAATCATATATCCACTAATAGATTACTATTGACCCTTAAAAAGTAAGAAACCCTGTCATTTTGACAACACTGATGAAACTGGAGGCCTTCATACTAAATGAAAAAGTCCAGGTTTGGAAAGGCAAATCCTATAAAGCATTTGGATTGGGGCTATAAAAATACTGAAAGTTTAAAATCAGTGTAGATGTTAGGCAATTCTTGGAGTCTGTGAGGGAAGAAAGGATTTACTGTGCAAAACATACGTATTTCTGTAAGACATACAAACTAATTCAAGAAATCTACTCTGAACCATACAGTAAAAATAAACAAATATCTCTACAAATATATATATATATATATATGAAATTAAAAATCAGAGTTTTGCAAAGGAGCATGTAGTATTTGAAATAATTTTGAAAGATAGATGGTTTTTCATGATTAAAGTCAACCTGCTGGAGTAAGGCATTATGATGCAAGTATTTTTCAATCTGTATGCCTGTGTCTCACATATGAGTGAGAAGGCAGGAGAGAAATTGCATCTAATGGGCTGAGAAGCGATGGTATTCAATGGTATTACTGATGTAAGCCATGCAAAGGAGGAATCAGGCTGGTTAACAAGCTCAAGGAGATGACATGCTAGACGAGTCCTCAACTTGAGTCTGGTTGGTTTGTTTGCATATTTTTGAATCCCATGATATTTGTCAGGAATTGTCTATGCTCTTTCATTTCTTAAAACCTTCAAAGAAAGCCATTCTCCTTTAAGCTAAATCTTAGGCAATCCAAGGGTTGTGGTTTGGAAGTGAAATGTTCTCTGTGGTCTCACATGTTTGAATATTTTGACTCTACCTGGTGGTGCTACTTTGGAAAGCTGGAGAACATAAGGGAAGAAGAAACTCACTGGTAGAAGTAGATTACAGGGAGGGAGCATTATTAACATTTCATGGTCCATCACATTTCCACACTGTTCTCTTATTGCTGGTCTCCCAAGATGTGAGAATTCCCAGCTACATGCTCTGAAACCATGAATGTGGCGTGCTCTCTATGATGAACTGATCCATTTCCAACTGTAAGCCAACATAAATCGCTCCTCCCTTCCCGCCCCTTTGTTGGGCATTTTCTCACAACATAATTGTTACTGAGCCATAGCTACCTAGACATGGAGTTCACGAGCTCTCCTGTTTGCTTTTCCATTGCTGTGATAAAAACACTGCCTGAAAGCAACTTGTGGGGTGGGGGGAGGTGGACTTCTAGCTTAGAAGTTCAGGCCACAGTCTATCATTGAGTAAACTCAACACAGGAACTTGAGAAACTATAAACAAGCCTGATTGCTATTCTACCAGCATCACTTCAGACAAGCTTACTAGACAGCAAAGGAGTATAACAGAGCCACGGAGAATGCTGCTCACTAGCTGGCAAAAAGCACAGCTTATGCTCAGCTAGCTTTCTAGCTTTCAGGAACACTTGTGTAGGTGGACTACACAGTGGAGACCACAGTGGGCTGGGGTCTCCTATATCAACAGTCAAGGCAACCCCCCACAATAAAGTTTACAGCTTGATCTACCCAGTTCCTTCATTTAAACTGTCATCCCAGATGCTTTAAGATGTGCTAACTTTTCAGTTAAAGCTAGCCAAGATAATCAGCCTTCTGAATTCTTATGAATGGGAGATGTTGAAGATTTTTGAACTGAAGGTAGAGATTCCAAAGAATGCGATCATGAGTGGGGATTTGAAAGAACAGAACAGCAATAGAAACGCAGAAAATAACAGTTATGCCCATGGAATTGTAACGACTAACAAAGTAACTCTATCAGAACTTGGTATATTGGATTGAGTGACAGATGTCCTTCACAGACTCATGTACCTCACCACGTTGTCCCCAGTTAATGGTGCTGTTGGGGGAAGATACAGAGTGTTGCATCCTAAAGGTTATAAACATGGGCTTTGTCCTCTTATAGCCTGTCTCCAGTTCCTACTCACTCTCTTTTTAATTCCACTGTGAGGTGTGAACAGCCAGCTCTCCCAGTACTGCAACCTGGCCTTCCCCACCATGACACACTGTATGACCTCTGGATTGTAAGTGACTGTCACACTGCCCAGCACTTCCCTTCCAGAGGTAGATAACCAGTTCTTCTTCTGTTTGGGTTGCAACTTTTCTTGTTTATTTGCCTCTCTTAACTGTCTCTATCAAGTTTCCTGATCTTTTAGTGACATCTTACTATTCTTCCAGGGCACATCTGTCTGAGGGTCTTAAATACCAAGCATCCTAGTTGTCTGCTCTGCATTTCTATGTGAATTTAAAGTAAACACCTCATTTATCCTGCCTTGCAAGAGCAATTCCTATTATCCACCTTTGAGTCCGTTTCCACAGCCTTCCCAGTCTTAGTTGAAAACAACTGCTTCTTTTCCCCTTTTTTTTTTTCTTGCTCTTCAAAGGAAAATGCTGAGTCATCTGTGGCTCTCTTCTCTCAGATCCAGTTTCCTAGGAAAACCTTGCATTTTTAAGTTGGGTATTAATAAGACAAGTCAAGCAGGTGTTAGTAACCATTTTGATTGTAAGAATGATGTACACATGGTATTTTAAATGGAATATGACAAGGTTTAGATGCATAGCTGAAATTCCTGAAGCTATGTGATGCAGATAAACTGGAAGGGCTGTTCTAGTATTGGTTACTAAATGAATCAGACATGTTACTTTTAACATTTAAAATAGTTCAAATGTTGGAGTTATATTAAATTAGCTTTTAAATGCTCCTAATAACAATTAGTGGCTGGGACTGAGGAGATGTCTCCGTTAGTACAGTGCTTGGTGCTTGGTACTCCGCAAGCACAGGGTGGTTGGGGGCTGAGTGTGATCTACCTAAACAGGCTTAGCAGCATATACCTGTCATCTTACACTGATTCAGAGAAATCAGGAAGATACCTGGGCATGCTAGCCAGCCTTGTCAAATCAACAGGCTTCCAGTTCAGTGAAAGATACCATCATGGAAAATCAGGGGACAGGGTGATTGAGGAAGACACCGACATTGAGCCCTGACTTCCAGACATGTACTCACTTGTGAATGTAAACCTAAACACAGACACACAGACACACACACACACACACACTCACAGTGTACTTTATATCTTTAAATATTTTAATAGCAAATAAGTTATGATGTGCATTTTGCATAGGATAGGTAGGTATTACCTTTATGCTATAGATAAAGTCACACAGGCTATTGACCTCCAACGAGGTTACGATAAATACTATACAGGCTAAAAGATATCATGGTGTATAGTGTCTGATATTACAATGAAATCTTGTCTGAGATTATATATTTAAAACACAGACTGAATTTGGCAATACTATTACCAGTCTCTTACATCATTAAAGGCACTAAAATATCCCAGAAGATTTGACAGTACTTGCACCCCCCCTCTAAAACAATAATAAGATGCTGACAACTTTAGATAATATTTGTCTGGAATAACTAAGAATTAGAATTCTAGACGTCCACGCAGCTGTTAAGTGAAAATAGTCAAGCCTTCAACATGAGCAACTAGGGCACAGTTCACTGTGTTACCCTCTGTCATGTAGACAGATTATTTATGACATAATGCATTTTTTCAAAGAATGCTTATCAACTGTAGATGTGTGAATGCTTGTCACTTGATTATTTTTAATATTTATTTATTTTCACATTGTATATATGAGGACATCTGCATGCCACAGACCATGTGTAGAAGTCAGAGGTCAGCTTGCAGGAGTCAGTTCTCCTATTCTACCCCATGATTCCTGAGGAGCAAACTCAAGCTGCCAGTTACAGTGACAGGTGACTTCATTCACTGGTTGCTACTCCCAGCTCCATTTTCAATAAGGCAAACATGACCTTATTCGGGATTTGGAGTCAATTTAGTACAGTGATTCTGTTCTCTACGGTCCTGTTTTATCTCATTGAAAATAAAACGTGTTCTTAGCACTTCTAGATCTTCCTTGGAACTCCTGGCTTAGAAGGAACTCAGAAAATGCATTGTTAGTTGTTACAAACTGGGTGCCTGCGTCAGAACGACCGCTTAGCAGTGAGACATGTCCTTTCTGCATGGTCTTTAGGTTTTCAGTGTTGTATCCGCATGTCCACACATGGGTGGGGGACAGCTCTCCCACCAGAACTGCCAGTTCTAAACCCCAGCAGAGAAGGAGAGCACCAGACTCCTGTCCTGGCAGGTTACACCTGGGCACAGAGGCCAGAATGAAACTAAGCTGAGAAATTGGGAAAACCTGAAGTAAGCCTATTCAGTTTTAGAAATAATTTAAAAAATGGGTTCAATTCTTATTTTACACTAGTTCATCCACAAGCTACTTCTATTAAAGCTACTGAAAATGAAGGGATTTGTTAGTTAATTTACTTTCGGGCAATTTCCTATATGTATTGTGTGCTCTTATTCCCTTCCCTGTAAGTTCACTTAAAAGTCAAGATCCATCAGACATGTGCAAGGGTCCCATCATGAACAATTAAAAGAAGTGTCATAGTTCTATAATTTGCTTGCATGTAATAATCAGCACTTGAGATAAAAAAAATAAAAAAGAATCCTTTCAAGTGTTCTGTTTCAGACCCAAAGTGAAACTCAAAATGACATTAGCACAATTAGTGTTACTATAAATAGAACATTCAAAAAATCTAAATAAGCAGGGCCAATTAGTTAAAATGCTGAGGGCATTAGGTTAACTACTCAAAAAAAAAAAAATAGTGCTCACAGGACCTGATGCAGAGGGATGGCTGGTGAGTCACATCATCATAGTTGAATAATTTTGTTGAAAGTGAATTTTGCACAAAAAATAACGATCCGAGAGGCATTTTTAAATCACTTCAGAAACACAGTCACTATTCAATTAAAAAAATCTATAATTAATATTTATAGATTCACAATCCTCACTAAGGAGATACAGGAGGATCCTGCCTCAAAATATAAGATATAGAACAGTATGGGAAGATTATAGATGCTAGCCTGTAGTCTATATGCACGTTCACGTACCTGCACACACAAGTACACTCACCTCCCCCCCCACACACACAATATAAATTTTAAAAGACTTCAAATGCTGATGTAATTAGGAAACCTTAAATTCCAAGCTCACGGATCACAAAGCCGAGGATGAAGTTTCTCTCTGGTGTGTGCATGAGGTGCAAGTGTCTAACTTACCTACTGTTAGCACCTCTCATCGGCTGTGATTCCTTTGATGTCTTTTGTGATTTTTATAAGCAAACCTGAATGGTTGGATATTAAGCTCTCAAGATGTGCTTCTTAAATTTAAGTAAAAAATAAAAGGGGAGGGGCTCTTAGATTTTGTACTTCTTGATGGATTTCAAGACAATATTCTCCCTCTCAGGCTTTTGTTAGGATTCTTCTATGCCAGAAGTCATTGTATTTTTTTCCCGTTCAGGGTATTCAGACAGAAAAGTCTCGATAAATAATGGGATAGGTAATCCATTTTGGCATCTGAAAAGCCCAGACATTGGGAAAGACATAAACTAAATAATCTCAGAGATATAGCCTCTGTCCAACTATAGTTATCCTTCCAGCTAACATATATACCATATATAACAAAATGTATAATTTACAAATATACAGTATAAAATATAATGTATATAAAATTGTGTGTGTGTGTATGTGTGTGTGTGCAATTAGATAGATAGAAGCAAGATAGATACTATTGAATGACAAGAATATATTCTTAGATTTTTACCCTCTGCAGACTTCACAGAGGGTCTTACACTCCTGGAACATCAGGCACAGAGACAAAGTTGAATTATGACGGGGGGGGGGTTGCACAGAACATAGTTGACTTGTGATTATAAAGTGTCATTTGCTGCTGTGCATAAGTGCACTGCTACACTTCAGAGTGGCTTGCTGCTCGGGGAGGTTTGGTTCGGCTGCTTGGTTGTGGTTATTTTTTGTTTGTTTGCTTGTGTGTTTGTTTTGTTTTAGTTCTTGGTTTGCACCACAGCCATCTCTGAACAATGTTGGCATGTAATCTGAGACATCTCTAGGTGACAAATCTTTCCAGGCTCACTACTGTCTCAGGGAACCATTACCTGACCCGTTAATTGAGAACCTATAGCTTCTGAACAGAAGCAATGGTTTGGGGTCAATTTCCCTCACAGATTGTCTGGTTTTGCAAGATTCAAAGAGTTGAATGTTGGTCTCTGTTCATGTCCACTAGCTGTTGGTGGAGCTCTGAGATTCAAAAACACCCAATGCCATTTAGATGCTCCATGAGCGTCCATGAAGCTGCGAAGACACAGCCCTGGATAGCTGAAATACATCAGCACTAGGTGTGTGTGTGTGTGTGTGTGTGTGTGTGTGTGTGTGTGCCTGTGTGTGCACACACATGTGTGCATGGGGAATGGGTAGTACTATTAATTTTATGTTGCCTTTTTGTAAAGTGAACAATTCATGGCAAAATGAAAAGATTCCAATTTTTCAGTAATCAGAAATCAAACCTCAGTCTCCCAACCTCGACCGATTGGGAGCATCTTCTGCATCAAGGAGAACAGGTGACAATATCCAATGTCAGTGTCAATCAAGGTTGGCCTGAGTGAAAAGTGGGAGTGACTACCTGGACCTTGTGGTGCTCTAATTTCCGAATTATTTTCTTCATTGTAAGAAAGTGCACTTACATTCCAAACACATTCATATTCCCCTTCTTCCTCTCTCTTTCTCTTCATCTTTCTCTCTCCCTCACTCTCTCTCTGTCCTCCTCTCCTTCCCTCCCTCTCCCCCCCCATAAGTACTTATGCTTGTGTATATAATTTTCTTCTTCCATTAATTTTTCTGAATCTACTTTGGTGTTTTAGAAGGTATAATGCTATCCTTTTGTTCACCCACGTTTTTCTCTTTGGGAGGACAGTGATAGAGAAGAAAGCTAATTTTCTTATTTATCTGATGTAAATGCACACATATTAAATTACATGTAGATTATTTGATTTAGGCACTGCTCTGTGTGCTGAACTATAACACAGAGCAAAGCTCTGCCCCATTTCCCTGCCTCACTTGGCTTGGAAGATTCAGTGCTAGAGTCAAGCGCTCTTGGTAAGGGGTGTAATTTCAAGCTGACACAAGCACCTGGAGGGAGGAGTCTTTCTGGAAACCTAGAGCAAACCTGAGGAGTAACTGTTGACCTGAGTGTGCTTGGCAGTGGAGTGCTGGCCACTCTTGCATCCAAGAATCCTTGCCCATATTTGTGGCATGTGACCCAAGAACAGAAATGTTTAACCTCTCAACCCAGAAGACCTGACTGCAGAAAGTATATAATTCTGGTAGATATTCTTTCTTTTTTAATTCCACAAACAGGAATATCCCAGATAGATGACAAGAGGTCACAGGGCCATTATGTAAATTCCTGGCCTGAAATAATCCTCAAATTTCAAAGTGGTATCTCACATCGACAACACGGCTGTGGCTTTCATTGGTAGAACATGTGCACATGAACTTGAGAAACATGAAGAATGCATAGGAAGGGAGTATGGAGAGATAGAAGCTGCGGCTTAACCCCCTTTACCTTTTAATTCAGGCCAGGACTGCAGCACACGATAGTTGTCCCCCATTCAGGAGAACTGCAGCCCATGACAGGTGTTCCCCATTCAGGAGGACTGAGTGCTGTGTCCTTTGGTCCCCATCCTGGGAAGGTTTCATGCAGATGGTAAGGAATCCTAAAGGGCTTTTCCTCTGCTCTTCCTGCAGTTGCACGCCTAGAGCAACCACACCCATGCTCTACCTAGATTGCTTAAATTGTGTGCTATTACTGTAACTGTCTGACTTAATACTCCTGTCACTGTTGCTTACAGAACGATTGTTTCAAAGAAGCGCGGATTGTTGCATATTTTCAAAAGTTACTGTTAACACAAAAGGTTTCAGGATTTCAAATGTCAGTCAACTAGTGAAATGTCACAGATTCCACTATTTGGGCTTAGAAAAATGGGGGAAAAAAGTTTTTCCAGCTTTTGAAACATCTCAGAAAATTAGACAAATATCTTTACCGAACACTTACTTTTCTACTCTGGCAATTACCTGACTTAGAAACCATTTCTATTTCCATGAAAGCAGGCGTGCATGCGCGCTCACACTTTCCCCCACCACACACAGACACATACACACAGACACAGACACACACACACACACACACACACACACACACACAGACAGACAGAGAGAGAGAGAGAGAGAGACACACACACACTCCCCCTCTCTCTGTAAGGACTTGTATATATAAATTTTTTCTTCGATCACTTTTTCTGAGTCTACTTTGCTCTATTTTGAAGCTACGATGATGTTCTGTTTATCCAAGTCTTTCTTTTGGGGAGGCAGTGATACATAATTGATCTTCTTATTTACTTGACGTAAGTGAACATCACACACACACACACACACACACACACACACACACACATGTAAGGTTCTTAAGATAAAAGCAAAATTTTTATTAACTTCCAAAATCGTATGATTGTTCCTGAAAATAATAGCGAAACACGAAATTATTCTCTGTTAAGTGAGCAAGGAGAGTTCAAATATCATCAGTTTGGAATTAAGAAAATACAAGAAATTGAATTATGTGCTTCCATCACTGTGTGAGGTATAGTTTTAATTATTAAGTTGACACATTTAATAATCCTAGTGTGGGTTTTGCTTCCCGGAATGCATCAGACAGCAACACGCCTCTGATCACTAGGTCTGCTCTCAGAATGAACATTTTAATTTCTAAATAACTGCTGGTTTTGGTAAATTCTCCAGCTGGGACCTTAACTGCGCACCCTGCAAAACGCAACGGCATAACTTTCAGGGCGTCTTGCTATATCTGTTGGAATTGTTCTTAAGCATTTGCAGCACTGGGAGAGAGGACCCTGGCTTCCTCTTACTCCCCAGCCAGCGAAGCATCTGTAACCAAACTACAGCTATAGACTCTAATGTGCTGTTCTTGGAAGGCAGTTTCTAAATCCCTCCAAAGAAAACGTAACTTTGCTTCAAATAAAACAAAGCAACAAGAAAACAAACAAAAACACGTTTCCAACTTTCCCCACAAGTGATATACTTGGCAGTAAGAATTCTGCACGCCCAGTTGAAGCATGTGAATAACAAACCGGAAACACATCTCCTTCCCGACTAGAGAGCAGAGATTACCTACACTGAAGGCTGAGTTTGATTGCTTTAGTTCTCGGATTGTGCTTGGCATCTATCCTTGGTTTTCAGATTATATATGTATAGCTAAGGCACCTAGCCCAGCTTCATCACCATCCTGTCCCCACCCTTGCTAATGGCTTTCTCTGTGTCCAGGAAGTGTACAGGGTGTAATATGAGGCTCGAGACAAAGGCTGACACAGTAACTTGAGTACATAATGGCATCAAATACAGCCGGATAGGATATTTAACAAAGTTGGAAACTGCCTTTCAATTTCTTCATTCTCATCTCTTTGATCTTTGCACCCGGCACAGCAAACTCGGAACACCCAAGCATGGGTTTTTTATATTTCTAATCATTTCTGTGTTCTTGCTCTATTATTTGAACCGAAAGCAACCAAATGCATCACAACCTTCCATCCTCTCTACCTGGGCAGGTGTTTTATCTCTTTCCAAGTTTCCAGGCTCCAAAGTGGCCTTGAGGCCGGAAGCAGTTCGGTGCCCGGTGCCCCCACCTGGCAGCACTTTGTATTGCATCCTGAGCTCTTGATTCGGGAAGGTTCTAGCCTGCTTGTACATGCCCAGATTTCTGTTAGGACGCAAAAAATATTTTAAAAAATAGGTCGACGCTGTGATTGGTTTTCATAGATATCGAGTCGATTTAATGTTTAAATAGAGTATGAAATCAGAAGTCTCAAAATTGTGACTATGGGATAGGTAAGAGATTTTATTAACAACTATGTTCTGTCTGTGAAAGATCACTGTGTTTAGAGATGTATTCATGTGGTACTGTCTGCTGCTTTATTCAAGTTATATCAAAACATTACATTAAAGATGCAAACCAAATATTTCCAAGAAAATTTAAAATCTAAATTTTGAATCTTAATTTTCTAACCAAGATTCAAAATAATAGACATGAGTCCTTTCCCTCTGTGGTTCTGAGAAGATCTGGTTTTCTTTCCAAAGTGAAGTTTGGACATCTCACACTGCTCTGCCAGCAGAATCGTTCCTGTACATGCTTGGGGATAGAGACAGTGATGACGCCCTCACTAAAGGTGCCAGCAGAAAGCAGGATGTTGCCTCAGATTCAGGAAGAATTACATAAGGTAAGTGACATATAACGACCCAGGGCACTGGATGTCAGTCTCTCCATCCCAGTTCACATCCATGATCCAAGGAGAGGAATCTGGCTTCAGGTGAATGAGAAGGATGTCTCTCCTTTGAAAGGATCAATGTCAATGTCTGACTCAAAGTTTATTCTCTCTTTGAACGGAAGGTGAAGCTCATGAACAGTTCTTCTGTTTTTAATAAGTTGCACACACTTCTGGTTGTTGCTATATTAACCTCAAATCAGACCCCCTCACCCCTCCTAAGCTACAGGGCTGGGTGGTACCTGCTTTCTGAAGAGCCACATAATAGGTTAGCCCTTGTGTGCTATAGCATAGCAACATTCCTTTATTACAAGGATAGCCAAAGGACAACACAGAAAAGATGCCCAGGGAAGCCTAGAGCTTCCAACACTGGTGCTGGGGAATTTGCATCACAGGGCCACCTGAAATTAACTTCTAGTGTTGATAAGTCTTTACCCATAAGACTGCAAGATGCTAGAAATGTCACGAAAATCAGAACAATGTGCTGAGGAATTTCAGAGTGGTAATGATTGACGTTATAAACAATTCCCCATCTTTCCTGATCTCCTAAGTCCTTTTGGAAATAGAACTTTAGATGACAAAGCCCCTTTAAAAGTATCCATGTCTACTTCCAGAATCAGAAAAACAAAGAAAGGCTGGCTGAAGTGAATGGAAGGAGAAATAGATCTGTGGCCCATTTGGTAGCAATATCTCTGTGGTTGGATTTCTTTCTCGATGTCAACTATTGTAGAACAGATTTCTTTGTGTTTGCTTTTTCTGAATTGAAAGATGCAAGTTAGGGGAGGATGCGTCTAGCGAAAGATAAAATATAATCTTGATTTCTTCAAAAATATATAAAGTCCTAAACAACTTGAGGGGGCTCCACATGGAAAGGATGTAACAAGCAGACCCCTTGATGATTCACTGTTCATGGAACCCTCGAAAACCTCCAGGTAGCTGTCCCTGTCTGCCAGATTGGAACCCTTTACCCTTGGTTTTATTTTCATTTTGTATTTTTTCCCTAAAGTTTTATTTCTGCAGCTCCTCAGAATTATTCTTTTAGATAAGGTTGGCAGCCGTAGGGCAGCACAAGCTCCTCATTGATTAAACACGTGCCAAGAACCAGTCCCACGTAACACAGCTCAAGAAAAATATTGACCATAGTCTGTGTGTCAGACCTTGAGGGTAAGAAGAAAAATGTCTTTCTTTACTCACCAGGAATTTACAATTAGAAAACGATGTCAATAAGTAAGCACAATTTCATTGCAGTGCACGAGAATGTAGAGCACAAGAATGTGCCTTATAATAAAGCCTTGTTCATCAGGGTTATAAACTGTAAAGTCAGAGGGAAAAGAGAAGATGGGGCTGAAAATCCTCCCATAGGGGAAAGTAGTGGAGGATGTGATGTTCAAATGATGAGTGCCAGGAAACTATAGGTGTTTAATTTATGACAAATTTTCCTTTGTTAACTTACAGCTGTATATACAAAATAGACAAAACAGTAGAGATGGCTTATACTCTGCAATGCAGCTAGTATAACTGGTGATATGTGATCTATGCATGGCAGATAGATATGAATGACAGATGTAGATGGGAAAATTTTAGGCAGGAAAATAGATTATAGATGGAGCTAGATAGTAGATTATACAATAGATAATAGATGATTGGTGGGAAAATACAGATAGATAGGTAGATAGATAGATAGATAGATAGATAGATAGATAGATAGGTGATAGAAAAATAGATGGTATATTATTTATAGGTAAGTTTATTATAGATAATAGATGCCATATATATATATATATATATATATATATATGATAAAGTATAGATAGATAGCTGTTAATTATGATCATAAGGTATATGGAGATTTTCAAGTAAACCTCAAATATTCTTAGAAAGTAAGTAATCGCTTTTTCAAACACATTCTTTGCCCCTCACCGTTGTCACGTTCTATCTGCACTGGCTGACTCCTGTTTTCACTCCTGTGTCATTGGTATTTAGTCAAGCAACTTTCCCCCAAAGTGCTGGCTTCCATTAACTAAACATAGAGGAAACAAAGAAATAAAATCTGCCTGGACTCTAAGAATGCATATTAAATATCTTTCACGCATTCTTGCATGCCAGTCTTCTCTTCTGATGCACAATTTCAGCCAAGCTATGAGCACTTAGACAGTTCTTTGTTGTTACTGGGATTTATAGGGTAAATTTCCATTGTGTTTTCTTTCTAAGAGCCTAGAGAAGTCTAGTCCTTTTAAGAAATTTAAGAAAGTCATTCTAAGAAAAAATTCTGTTGTCATCAGTGAGCCTGACACACAGTTGGAGACAGGACACAGATGAACAGGACTCTAGCATTAGGATAATGATGGGCAGGAGCCATATCCCTCGCAGTGTAGCAATAATGGAATACTTGCATTTGCCCTGCCCTCCTCCAACTTGATGTGGTTCCAAAACACTAAGCTGAGATCTACTTTGCTCTTTTCTAACAGACCTCTTCAAAGCCACAGAGGAAGTTCATAGAGATTCCAATATTTGTATAATGAGCTGACAGTGGAGAAAACAGCAACACGACTGAGGATGAGCTGAAGAGTAAACCAGAGATGCCTAGTGATGAAAATCATTGTTGTGGTTTTAATAAAAAATAGCCCCATAAGCTCATACATTTGAATACTTAGTCACCAGGCAGGAAGTAGCATTGTACATATATGCATATACACATATATGCATTCACTTCTGTGTGGATATTAGTCACTAGATAAATGACAACCATCCTACAAACTATAAACCCAGAGAGGTTAGTTATACAAGAAGGGAGTACAGGAAACACTAATCTCCCTGGGAGAGTGAAATAGAAGGTTTTTATGAGTAGACTGGGGGAGTTTCCAGATTGGAATATGAGAATCAGGTGGGGAGTGAGAGTAGGAAGGGAATGTGGTGATAGACATCGAGCATTGAGGCGTATTGGAAAGATAGTATGGAAACCAAGTGCTGTAGAAAATCGATAAAACAAAGATGATCCCAATGAGGTTTCCTAATAATGGAGGTAATGGAGTTCTAACCAGACATTTCTTGCCACTAAATGAGTCTTCCAGTATGGGGTCTGGTTTGTATTCAGTTGAATTGCTGGTCAAAAGGGTCCCATGGAAATCCCCAAACAATCCCAGTTGTTGCTAAAATAATGGTTTCTTCTCTGCAAACTAACCACAGAGGGGCCCATTGGCAAGGACAACACCCATACAACGCATTGAAAAAAAAAACAGAAAAATTGAACTGAATATGGACCATTCACCCCTATATTCTAGTGCTTTTGGTTCAAGAAGGATATCTGTGCAGTATACAAAAAAAACAAAAAACAAAAAACAAAACAAAAAAAAACAAAAAAAACCACGCTGACACCAACCCAGCCAACAAAACCTTTGACGTACTATATGCTTTACCTACCAAATATGTATGCTAGGACAATGGTGACATAAAACTTGTTGGACTAAGCAATCACTGACTGAGTTGACTTAATGCCCATTCCATGAGATGCAACCCATACCCAGCATTATTTGGGTGACTAAACACCAAAGACTAGATATCTTGGATACCTAGGGTAAAAAGCAAATAATAATACTGGCCCAAAAATAAAAGTAACAATAAAATGGCTGGCTCCTAATGATATGCTGTTATACTTGTAGATTGGTCCCTTATTCAGCTACCATCAGAGAGGCTTCCTCCTGCATCAAATGGGACCAAATACAAACACCTACAGCCAGACATTATGTCATGGGGGTGGGGAGAGTGAGAACAAGAGAAGGGGAGAGAGAGAGAGCCAGAGAGTGTGAGAACAAGAACAAGAGTGAGAGGAAGAGTGGGAGAGAGGGAGAGAGAGAGAGAGAGAGAGAGAGAGAGAGAGAGAGAGAGAGAGAG
>NW_021604615.1:11904202-11953014 GCF_004785775.1 Grammomys surdaster | reverse complement strand
AGAGAGAGAGAGAGAGAGAGAGAGAGAGAGAGAGAGAGAGAGAGAGATGGAGAGATCAGAATACAAAGCTCAAAATGGGACCCATCAAATCCCTCCCTCAGAACTCGGTGAACCCCATGGAAGAGGAGGCAGAAAGACTGTAAGAGCCAGAGAGGAGAGAACATCAAAAGAACAAGGCTCTCTGGATCAGCAGAGCGAGGCTCATATGAATTCGTGGAGACTGAAGCAGTAAACACAGCACTTCCCTGCACCAGGTCTTCTAAGTATATATTACAGCTTTCAGCTTAATAACTTTGTGGGACTCAAAAGTGTATGAACAAGCGGGTATCTGATCCTTGTGCCTTACTTTGGACTAATTTCCTTCTGTTGCTTTACCTTGTCCAGTCTCAATGGATAGTTTTGGTTTTGTCTTATTATATTTTGACATGTTTGGTTGTTATCTAGTAAAAGCCTGTTCTTTTCTAATGAAAAACATAAAAGGTATGGATCCAAAGGGAAAGGGAGGTGGGAGGGACTGGGAGTATTAGAGGGAGCTGGAACAGTATTCAAGACATATTGTATGAGAAAAGAATCTATTTTCAATAAATGTTTTAAAAATTCAAATTTTAGTAAAGATATAATTTCTAAGAAAGTTTGAACCATTGTGAATAGGGCTTATGACTTAGATATGGCTTCATTGTGTCCCAGAGGTTCCTACGTAGAATGCAGTTCCTATGTAGGTAGCAGTGGGGATCATGTGAGAGGCAGAAAAACCCTAGGAGTTTGGTGATGTCACTGGGATGTGAATTCGGTCTTGGGAGGCTCTTTGATTCTTGCATGAGCAAATTGTTACACAAGGACAAGCCTGACCTGATTTCCCTCTGGCCTCCAGCCTTCCCAAGTGCCATTTCCCTCTGTTACACTCATTTACACCCATCTTGATGCACTTGTGGGAAGTTTTCATCAAAGCTAAACCAAAGCCTGCACTCTATGCCAAACTGCCAGCACTGTAAGTTCAAGAAACTTTCCTTCAGGAAATACCATCCTCAGGGAATTTGTCATAGGATCAGAAAGGGGAAAATACATTTAAGTAAAAAGCCAAAACAAACAAAATATTTGCCATACTATGATGGGTAATTTTAGGCCCCAAACAGAAATTGGTACCAGGAGTAGGTATTGCTGTGACAGACCTGATTATGCTGTTTTGGGGAAGATTATGGAAGGACTTTGGGCTAAAAAAAAGTCCTTGAGTGTTGAGAGCTCAGTGAACTGCTCTATGGGATCTTGGAAGATGACTGTTGAGAGCAGTGCCCATAAGAGAGACCTGGCTTGTGACATTTCTGAGGAAAGACTCTATGAGGCCATTTGAGTGATGAATCTGTGGTTTCTGGTCAGGTGAAGGTGAAGATTAACTGGAAAGAATAGCTGTCATCAATAAGATACTAGAAGTACTAAAGTACAACCTTTGTTTTGCTTGGACAATGGATGCTGGTTGCTGAGAGTGAAGAAATGAGCAGTGATTATGAAGGGACAAGCTTTGGTGAGGTGAAATCTTCAGGGACGCATTTCCTCAGAGACAGCACATGCAAGCTGTGTTAGAGGTGGCCAAGACTGTGCTATAGCAAACTTGGTAATGTGTAAGAGTATTCCAGGTGGTACTAGTTCTGAAGGCATGAAGGGGTCATGGAGAGCAGCTGAGGCTTGACACTGTGAGAGGCCAGGAGAAATCATTGGGGAAGGTGCAGCAGGAGTAGCAGTTGAAGCTCCAGGATTGAAAGGATCATGGAGAAAAGCTGAGGCTTTGTACTGTGAGGAAAGCTCAGGAGGTATCATTGATGAAAGTACAGCTTGTTTGTTGTAGAGGACCCCAGTTTTTGGAGATGCCAGTGCCATGGGATGAGCACCAAGAATAGCAGCAGCAGAAGAATGGAACCAACTGAAACCTAGAAAACGAGCTGTGTTCTGTGGAAGGCAGACCTGAAAAGGTGATCCAAGCCCTTAGAGGAGCCCAAAAGATTGTGAGTGAATCCCAGATATTGGGCATTGAATTATTTACACTATTGGAGTTTTGTTTTGCTTTGTTTAGATTGTGTCTCTGACCTGCTTTGTCACTCTTGAAGTAAGGAAATATTCAATTCATTTTTTATTTTATAGGAGCCCGCATTTGAGAGGCTTTGAATTTTAAAAGAGGTTTGGGATTTTAAAAGAGACTTTAGATTTTTTTACAGAGAAAACTTTTAACGTGTTTAACTTAGTAAAGACAGTAAGTTTGTAGCATGTTTTGTATTTGTGATATTTATTAATATGAGATCTTGGAAAGGAACCACAAAACAGGAAATGTGATGTCTTTAAGTGTGTGTTTGTCAACTTGACAGGGGGTCAGTTGTGATGGCTAATTTTATGTCAGTTCGACCTAGTCTAGAATCATCTGAGAGGAGGGAAACTCAATTGAGAAAATGCCCCCCATAAGACTGTGTTGTAGGCAAGCCTTTAGGGCATTTTAAAAATTACTGACTGATGTGGAAGGTCTCAGTCCATTGAAGGTGGTGTCATTCCTAGTGGTCCTGGGTTCTGTAAAAATGTAGGCTGAGCAAGCCCTGATGAGAAATCCAGTAAACAGCATGCCTCCATGGCCTCTGCATCAGCTCTTGATGCTACGTTCTCACCCTATTTGAGAACCTATTTGAGTTCCTGTCCTCAATTTCTTCAGTGATGAACTACAGATGTTGAAGCCTATGTCAACTAAACCGTTTCCTCCCCAGCTTGCTCTTCATCATGGTGTTTCAGCACAGCAACAGTAACCCAAATTAAGACAAAGGCATTGTGTGTAGTATGCCGATTTTATCTATGTGTAGTAGATTTTATTCATAAAAATGGTTGAAGGAAAGACAACATGACTACCTTTGTCTAGAAAGCAGTCTAAGTTGGGGAGTCAGTGGATGGACACACTGTGGACAGGTAAACTTTGTTGTTTGAAATCAGTAACTTATGTATGTCTAGCTTCTAAGTATGAGCTTTCAGATATTGCCATCACTATGATTTAGCCACATACATACTTTCTATAAAAATAAATACTAGTTTTAGACAATTAAGGAAAAGATACAGGGTTCTCTGTCAGTTAGTAAAGAGAGCACATTTTCAAAACATCAACTCATTGGGACTGTGGCCTGGACCAGGAGTTCAATCAGATTGGGAGACCCTTGGTCACAGTCCTCAGGTTTTCAGCTTCAACTGTGGATATTTTAAAAAGATATTTGCAGGAAAAAATAATCGTATGTAAAATTCTGTAGCTCCAGGTGTTCTGGAGAGTCTAACTGCCAAGGCTTGTGTGATCTTGTAACCTCAGGGCTTCTGAGATGTAATGCTGAGACATTGTTAGGTTAGGGCCACTGTTTCCTGGTCTCTACAACTAACACACTATGGTGTCTGTTGAGTATGAAATATGCAGAAACCAATGCTTTGAATTGTATGCATGTGCTCTGTGTGTGTGTATGTGTGTGTGTGTGTGTGTGTATCTGTGTGTGCATGTGTGTGTGTGTATCTGTGTGTGCATGTGTGTGTGTAGAGAGTGGGGGGGAGAGAGAGAGAGAGAGAGAGAGAGAGAGATCATGTTCATGTATCTGTGCATAGTTGCTTGGATGTGAGCTCATCCCTACATGCATATGCACATAGAAGAAAGAGGTTGGCACATAGAAGAAAGAAGTTGATACAGGGTCTGTTCTTTAATCCATCTCTGCCTTGTGTTTGAGACAAAGTCTCTCACCAAACCTGGAACTCATGGATTCCTCAAGCTTCTCTAGTCAGCAAGCTCCAGGAATCCTCCTGTCTCTGCCTCCACAATGTTGGGATTAAAGACATGTACCACTGTGCCAAGCTTTGTAGGTTTGCCCCTGTGCCCAAATCATAGATCCACATGCTTGGGTAATAAGCACCTTACCAACGTAATCATCTTCCATCCCCCACCAAGATCACAAGAATGAGTAAACGAAGGTGAGGGGGGTTCTAAGAGAATTAGTGAGCTTTCAAATGTGACGGATGCTGCTGCATTTTCCTGCTCACCATGAGTACGTTGAGTTATGACTCCCACATCCCTCCATACGTTTCCTCCTATCTAACTTATCTTTCAAATTTGAGCTGGAGTAATCTTCCATCATTCTAATGCATACATAATTTATAAGCCCATTTTGGAAGTGGCTAAGGGTCACATAGACTTGCTTCCCTTTGCTTCTGCTCTCTAGAAGTTCTTCAGGACAGGATTGGAAAGAAATCCAAGTAACCCTGCTCCTGGAGCCTGGCTGACTATGCACATTCAGCCATTGGTTCAACAGTGATAGGGGCCAAAAAATCTGAAGAAGAAGAAGAGACACTTCTAGCTTAGAAACTCCAGCATACTGTGCAGAGCAGCAAGCTGGCTTTATCATCTCATGTCACAGAGAAAGATACTCAGCAGGTGTCTGCAGGTGGAGGAGTCCTTCACACCAGAGACTAAAGGGCCTCTAATGTTTTCCTGCATCAATTCTTATCACTTTGGGACTGGAAGGTCAATGGGACTGATCTAAAAACCAATGATAAACTGTAGTAAACTGAAGCAAGACTTGGAAATCAGGTAGTAGCTGGCCACTCAGATGTTGCTGTACATTTCAATGATGCCAGCAAACATGAACACTTGTGAGGACTTAAATGATTGGAAGGTATTTCTTTCAGTGCTCATTAAAACATCTAAGAAGAGAGAAAACACACTCGGCATCTGATTGTCTCACTGAATCTTGACAGCTTAGACCAAAATGTAATGGGTCCCAGGGCTTGAACATGGGCTCTTATATTTATGAGGCAAACACTTTACTCACTAAGGTATCTTCCCAAGCTAGAATTCATTATGGCTATGTTTCAACTTTAAGTGTTGATAGCTGTGACGAGTAGCCCACAGTGATCCTTCCATCAACCTTAGGCAGAAACAAGTTATTGTGACATCAGTATTGTGATTACTATGATCCCAGTCACAGGGATTTTCTTTAAGTGACTCACTTCATCCCTATGCAGGCCCAGACATTACCCCATCTGCATGCCAGGGAAAAGGCCACCATCCAATGAGATCTCAAGGTAGTCCTTAATTTCCATCCATACTCTACTCAAGAAACCAGTTCAATCACTCACAATTCATTCAACAAAGACCCTGTTGTGAATGGAGGTTCTGCACTGGGTTGTGTCATGCTATCTAAACAGACCTGTAGACCCTTGTAAGCATTCTCTGTCTCAAATACCAGATGGATTTTCCTGACAAAGGACTAACCTTGCAGGCAGTAGTGCTCCCATCTGTTGTTCCATTGAGCTCTCCTCCCACCCCCAATTAGCCACGGCCTAAAAATAAATAGGAATAGGTAACACATATGGTTTCTGTTTGTTTATGTGAGATCGGTGTCTCATGTAACCCAAGATAGCCTCAGACAGCACCAGGTATCTGAGTCTGACCTTGAACTCTTATCTCTCTCTTCTCTACCCCCAATATGCTATAGATACAAGCTTGTCAGTTCTCAACTTAGTTTGCATCTTGAGTAAGACACAGTTGGGAAGTGGATATTCACATGGCTTTTACTACAACATGATATTATAATGGTTGCCTTATTATCAAGTATTCTTATTTATCTCAGTTTGTCTCTAAATTTGAAATGGGGTTATTCTAGATTATGTATGTATGTATGTATGTATGTATGTATGTATGTATGTAGAAATAGTATGTAGAAATACCTTAGAATACATGTATGGTTTGGACTCTCTACATGGGTAAGTATGAGTGTGAGAACTTTCACTGAGAAGAGGTGACTGTGACACAAAAGAAAGAAAGAGACCAAGTCTCTCTAGAGCACTGGCACATTACCAAATTCCTGTGGGTACGATTTGCTTGATATTCACAGTGGTGCTTCAAGAAGGGAAGCCAGGGCTTATTATCCTGTCTGGAAACTTTTACAGCCCAGTGGAGGAGATAACCTCTTAACTGGGCTCACATATAATCTGGTATGAATTATTTTTTTTTCCTCAAATGGCACTCCTGATTTCTTCTGTGTCATGTACTCCCCTTTGATTGACCAGACTCTAATTATGTTACAGTGAATTGCAGTAAAGCCATGGTCATCTAAGTATCATATGTCTGTGATGCACACAAGGAGAGGTTAATGGGCGGGCGTCTTGGCTGTGATTTTAGTGAGCATTCACCCGACACCTGGCAAGGCTGTAACAAACCATACATAATTTCCATTATTTTGCAAAATTTTCATATTTCATCCATCATCAGTGATCTGACAAGGTAGTGTATTTGAAGCCAGAGAATCTGAGTTCAGTGCCTGCTCTATGCTAGCAGTGTGTCCAAATATGTTAGGGAAAAGCCTAAGAGTTCACAAGGAAGTTTAATTTTGGCCAAATTTGACTGTGCCATTTATACAAATAAAATTAGTTTTGTTTGTTTGTTTGTTTATTAATTCATTGATTGATTGGTTGACTCATAGGTTTGAGTTTTGTGTTTGTTTTTGAGACATGGTTTCTCTGTATAGCTCTGGTTGTCCTGGAACTTGCTCTGTAGACCAGGCTGGCTTTAAACTCAAAGATCCATCTGTCTCTGCTTCTCAAGTGCTACAATTAAAGCCTTACATCACCACCACCTAGTATAAAATTTGTTTGATTAGCAGCATCAAACACTTATAGATTATGGATCTTTTTATGACAGTGGATGAGGTGAGTTTGATGATTAACATGTGTAGTCCCAGCAGTTTGGAGGCTTGTGGAAGCTCAGGGTTATCCTGGGCTATGGAGTGAGTTTCATGCCAGCCAAGATGCCTACAGAATGAGATCTCTAAGTAAAGGAACAGCCCAGGATGGTGCTTCCACTTTTAACCATGTAAAGTGTGGGCCTGAGAGCTCAGTGGATAAAGCATTTGTTACAAGGGTGAGACCTGGAGTTTAGATCCACGACATCCACAGAAAATAAAGGAGAACATGTCAGCTTGTATTTAACTCTAGTATTGGGCAGGTAAATACAGAGGAGTTCCTGTGTAAGTGAGCTAGTTAGACTATCCTAATTGGGGAGCTCCAGTTCAGTGAATGAAGAGGAGGGCACTGAAGAAAGACATTCTGTGTCAACCTCCTCTCTGACACACACACCGTGTGCATGCACCTGTGCACATGTGAATATAAATGTAAATATAACATGTAAACATAACAGAGTACTTAAGAAATACCCAAACTAACAAGTGTATGCTGATGTTTTTGACAGCTTTTATTTTTCCACTAACCCTAACTACTTACTATCTCTGATGCTTTTGGTAGTAGGAGGCACTCTTAGTAGCATAAATTTCACATGACTAACTTGCTATTTTGATCTTTCTGGGAAATTTCAAACCATATCTATTTAGATTTTCTGGGCTTTCTGGGGGATGTTGTCTTGATTCACATGCTATGAAAAATACTGTGTGTTTAATTTCCCCTCATTCAAACTTTGAAAAAAATCAAGAATACATTTCTAAGAAAGTGCCCCAAATTGGAAATTTGGAAACTTATTCTCAAATACTGTAGCCATTTTATTTTTGTGTGAGTTTTGCCTTCTTGATTTGTGTCCCTGAGGAGGGGTTTCCTGAAGGTCCTCGCTCAGTGGTTTTCTGTACATCTGAAGAAAGATGCTCTCCTGCTATTCGTGAAGAGTACCCCTTCCCAAGTGAGGATGATTGGCCAAGCTTCTGTTCCATTTCTCTTTGCATTTCCCTCCTCTTCTCCTATCCCTTACATATCAAAAGTAATTTTTTAAAAGATTAGAAATTGAGCGTGAAGACATGAAACTCAAAGCCAACCGTTCGGGAAGGCATGCACATTTGATCAAGCAGCCTGTGTATTCTTTCAGCGTGTTTTGGCTCTGTTCATCCATGGCTGCAGCAGCTTCTGGAATCACAAGGTTAATACTATATGGATATTCTGTGAATATCCCAGAAATGACAAGAGAGACCTGCCCACTCTTTTATATCCCTCACTTATAACCAAAGTCCTCCTGGGTGGTGGCTCCAGGCTGTTCTTAGACTGCCCTACTCTACTGGGGACCCATTGATAGCTGCAGGTCTTAATCCTGAATTAACCTAGCATTGGGAGTTCTATATCTGCTGGGTGCATGTGAATGAAAGTATGCAAACTCTAGTGTTACAAGTAAAAATTTATATATCACTAATATCAGCTATGAGAAGTTGTTAGTTGTGCTGCCATTGACAATAAAAAATAGAAAGGAGCCGGGCGGTGTTGGCGCACTCCTTTAATCCCAGCACTTGGGAGGCAGAGGCAGGCAGATTTCTGAGTTTGAGGCCAGCCTGGTCTACAGGGTGAGTTCAAGGACAGCTAGGGCTACACAGAGAAATCCTGTCTCGAAAAACCAAAAAAAAGAAAAAAAAGAATTATGAAGGTGGCCCAGTCCATAACTTGTACATCATAAGTGCAGAAGTGGAGAAGAGCAGTTTCTTCATGGCTATACTCTACCTAGGTTCCCACTAAGAGGAGAACAAATTCAGTAGACATACATCTATAATGAATGAAATTATGTTATAAGTAATACTAACTTTGTACACCAACAGCAGAGAGTCCCAGGCAGTCTTATTAGCAAATATCACTAAGTGTTAGAAGGATAATTCATCTCTGCTCTCCAAGGCTCTCTCCTAGAAGAGAGGCAGGATAAGGCCTTCTTGACTCTGGAATGTAGATATTGCAGTAATTTGTAAGCCAAAGGAAGCACAAGAGAAGAAATGGGCAGCCCAAATCCTTCATGACACAAAAGTGCCCTTCAAAACTCTGATCTGGGCCATTCTCCAAGAATTCCCTGTGAAATGCCTAATTGTCACTGACAGGAGAGAAAATCCCCCTTAGGGTTTGGCACTCAAGAGACTGGTAAATTTTACTGCAAATATCCCAGGAGGGATTTTGGCCCAAGCTTGGAAGTGGTCCATGGGAACATGTTTTGTGCTGTGCCCCACTTCCCACAACAAGTGCTCCATAGAGAACTCCAGAAACTCGAGGCGTACTGCTTATCCCATTTGAACCACAAAGACTTTTAAACCAAATATCTCTCATTTTATGATTTTGACATTTAGTGTTTGGTTGTTGGTGGCTTGGTTTTTGTTGGTGTTATTATTGTCCTTTGTGCTGAACATGTTAGTTTTAATAGCTTTTAAATTTTACTCTATTTTCCCCTCTTTTTTATTATTTGAGAATTTCATATAATATATTTCAATCACGTTCACCGTTCCTCCAGCTCCTCTCAGGTATAGACTCCCTTCTAAATTTGTGTCTTTTTTTTTAAACCCAGCAAGTCCAGTCTATCCTGTTTTTATGACCTCTGGTGTGTGACTTTCCACTGGAGCATAGTTGACCTACCAGGGTTACACTCTTAAAGGGAACAGAGTCTCCATCTCCAAACTGCTATCATTTCCCGATGGCATCCTGCTTTGAAACCTTTTCCTCAGCTTCTAGTGTTGCCCCTCATTCTGCCTCTATTGATAGTTCTCACAACAAGTCTGTATTATAATCACCTCTCTTGATGAGATCCAAACACTGTATTTAATATTAATTACCCTTAAAGACCCTGCCTAATAACCCAGTCATATTTTAAATGTGGATTTCACAAGAGAGAGTTCAGTCATCAAATTTCTAAAATTATATAGCAAAAGGAAAGAAAAACAGGGAAACAAGACCCATAGAAGAAGAGGAAGCAAATGAGTGAACAACTGAGGCATATCATAGAGGATGGAAGGAAAAGCCTCTTATAGTCATTGCTCATGAGATTAAACACAATTATTAAAAGCAGTGTTATTTAAAGCTGGACAATAGGCTGGCAATGTGGTTAGGTAGGTAAAGCACTTGCAGTACAAGTATGGACCAGAACTCAAAGACCATATAAAAGTCATATAAGATGGTAACCTAGATGTAATTCCTGCAGAAGTGGGGGATCCATAGAGTAAGCTGGCTATCTAGGGAAATCCAAACAACAAACTCTATGTTGAGGAAAAAAAAACAATTCCTCCATATATTAAGTACAACTAAGGAATATACCCAATGTATATACATCTCCATGTATACATATATCTACACACAGATGTGCGTGCATATGTGAATGCAAACACACAGGTAGGATTACAATAATTATAAATGAATAATATAAATTGCAAACAAAAACTGCTATGGAGAGAATTTTTTTGAGCATAGCTTTTGATTTACCATGTATATGTTATAAACATTTAAATGATATATTGTTATACGTATCACAATAGAGAATAAATATTACATATCAAATATGAACACTGAATATGAAAAAAGAATAAAGCTGTAAAATCATTTACACAATATCCAATGCTAAGAGCTAAGAAAAGTCTGTTTTGGTATCTGTGTACATTGTGTGTGTATGTGTGTATACATTCTGTGTGTGTGTGTGTGTGTGTGTGTGTGTGTGTGTGTGTGTGTCTGTGTGTCTGTGTGTCTCTGGTGGAAGTTCATGAGTAACAGTTTCTAAGTTACTTACATTTCAGAACCTAGGAACCAAGAGAAGTACATTTTAGGCAATATTTGAATAGTATTGAACCCCCATCTTCCTACTGCTACCAGACTAGAAAGGTAGGGAAAAGCTGGAGATACATGTGCAATGGAAGTGAATGAAAGTCAGTGGTACCCTGCCTTGCTGAAATGTACCAGAACCTGCGTTCAGTCCCCAGAATAAAAAGCAAACACAATCATTATAGACTTTGACAAAGTGAATGAGAAATTTAACCAAGGCATAATGGTGTACCCTTACACTCCCAGGCCTTAGAAGGCTAAGACTAGAGGGTCGCCACGAATTCCAGATTAGCTGGGACTACATCCTGAACTTGAGCCATGATGCTAATTTAGGATAAGTAGCTCTTGCCTTTCGAAAATTCAACCTCTTTGTAGATCATAGGAAAAAGAACAGTGGAGAAACAGCTCACAGTATGAGGGGTTTCTGATGTTGCAAAGAATCGATGTGATGGGGGACTGAGGTATACCTCCACAGAGAACTAACTAATCTTGTACACAGTGATTCCCAAACACCATGAATACCTGAGCAGTGAATGAGATTGCCTAGACACGAACAAGGCCCACAAAACCCAGGTATGAGAGTTCTATTCACAATGCAGTATGGATGTGCCTGGGCATGCTAGAAACTTCCCCATGCCTCTGAGCTGCTTCACTGAACAAGTAAACAATTAATTCAGAGTGTCTGGGGACTGAAGACAAGGTGTCAAGGTAGCTTAAAGCTCCCCCGAGAAGTTCAATGTTCAGTGGGAATGACAGCTCCCATTCTGCAACCTCCCAGAAGTACACCAAGATCTTGGGGAAGGTTCACCTAGCTTTAGCCTTAACTTCCTATAAAAGCTGTAGAATGTGCTTACCCTCATCCCCAGAGACACGCTTGTACTCTTTGAGTGGAAATACAAACAACGGGCAATCTCACTCTACACCGCCGCCTTACTGATGTTTCTTATTTTGGTTTCTGTTTTGAGGAATGAACACTGGGTGTTTGAATCTCTCAGCCACAAGGCAGATCATCAATCCTAGAACCACCTGCTGTTGGTAGCTGTAATGAGGTCTGATAAGCAATGAACCAACCGAGGGTGACGCGTTGGAAAAGAACAGATGACCTTATTATCTACAGTTTAAAAATTCTTCCCAAGACAATGAACAAAGTGACAAGGAATACCCGTTATCCCTGATATTAAAAATATAATCGGATGCATGACTTGTAAAGAAATAAAGAAACAGCATCTTTTTATACAGCCAACAGTCTTTGTACTATTGTTTGAAGAACGTGACATGGATATTTCTCAGCTGGCCACAACTGGTATGTGACCCCTCAGATGGTAGCTCACACCTGGAATCTGAGCACGCAAGAACCCGAGACAGGAGGATTGCCAAGAGTTCCAGGCCAGTTTGTGCCCTACTAGGAGATCTTGACTCAAAATAGTGGAATGAAAAATAACAACAATCAAGAGAGGGTCAGTGGCAAAACCTGGCAGAATAGAGTGAGGCGAGGAAGCCATGTTGTGGAGGGGAGGAGCAGAGAACATGAGCACACAGAGTGAATGGCAGCCACTATGTACTGTCTTTGATAGTCAGGATTAAAGGATATAAGTCAACTCCTTGAAATCTATTGGGTAACTTTGGCGGCACCACGAATCTGCTGGTGAAGGTTACAGTAGACACTGGGGAGAATGCAGTATTTTTCACTCTCCACCAGTGTCTAGAGAAGGTAGATAAACTTTTTGCCAATGTCGTTTTGGAAAGTGATGACCCTCTAGTCACACGTGCAGTGGAACAGAGAGCTGAGGTGAACTGGGGCCTGAAATGCAGTTCCAGTCTCTATGTGTAGCTCCAGAGTACACATCCACGTGGACAGACCCAGGAACCTGACTCTAGATTTCCTTTTTGGCTCCTTTATTTTGTTTCCTATTGTATCCACTAGTACTTCAGTATTGTCTCCAGTGGCTGTTATGTGGAAGTAAGTCTTAGTGGAAACTGGGGGCTCTAAAAGTCTGAAAGTTCATAGCAGCCCTAAAAGAGAGTAGAATACGCAGCTTGTGTGCTAACACCTCTTCTGCTGTATTTGAACTGCTCTAAGGTATGCACCGAGGTTTTCTCTGTTCTATCTGCCTATTTATCTATCCATCTATCTATCTATCTATCTATCTATCTATCTATCTATCTATCTATCCCATCATAGTTAATGATAGTAATGCCACTCTCCTGTTATTCAGTCCTAGCCGTAGTTAAGGCAAATGGCCTGCCTTGATCCATCTGAATAGCATTGCACAATATATTCCTTAATGTTCAAGCAGAAAGGAGATTTCTGGTTAATGAACTTGGCAAGTGCTATGTTAACAAAGTTAAACTGGGCTATTGATTCTCCAATTCCTGAAAACTGCAGCATTCTAACATGATCTGGAAAGCACACGAGAGTCACATCCTGTTAATGCTCCCTTAGAGATTATCATACCCAAATCAATGACTGTTTTGACATGAACAATTCATGTATACTTAAATATTTCATCCTCCCCATTTCATCTGGAAATTAAATTTTTCCTTTTCCCAGGCACAGTTGTAGGGTAGCTTGAAAGCCATAGTGGGGAACTGAAATGAAGCTCATATAAGGGGCTTAACTTTCCAACTATTCTCAATAAATAATCTGCAGTGTAGATGAAGGATGAGGAGAGTAGGAAAGATGTAAGATAGCAACAGGAGACACCCAAGATTAGAGGTCTTCCGTCAGGAACCACTCTCCATCTCCTAAGCCTGTTCCTGTAACTCACAGCTCCAAGAGCAATTTGCTTTCAGAATCCCAGAAGACTGAACAGGAGGATAAGGTTCTAGTCCCTCAAACCCCTGTCTAAATTTCAGCAGGAGACAGATTAAATAAATATGGAACTTGTGGCTAGGAAAATCATTATTGATTACAAATTATCCATGAGTCTACTCACTGAAAGCTGATCTCTTATAATGCACAAACTAGTAAAACTCTCTGTCTCTGTCTCTCTCTCTCTCTGTGTATGTGTGTGTGTGTGTGTGTGTGTATGAGAGAGAGAGAGAGAGAGAGAGAGAGAGAGAGAGAGAGAGAGAGAGAGAGAGAATATATCAAGCAATCTTCCTAGAAACCAGGAACTGAATTCATAAGTAGGGAATTATTCAGAGTCCAAAAACATGTCTGAAATGTAGAAAGTAATATTCCCAGTTAAAACTGTATGATCAACTTTATAATAAGCAACTACAACATGCTACATGAATGTTTCTTATTTATACAACAAAATGGATATGGCGAAAGACACAGTTCCCAATTAGTGGATTACGCTGGGAACTCTGTTCGATGTGATGAGACAGTCAAAGATGTAGCTGGTGAAATATTTTAAAAGCAGGGATAATTCCTTTGGGCATACTCTCTGGAGTGCCCATAGTTACTGTGGGCTTGCAAAAGGAAATTATCTTCATATTGGAAATTCAGTGGGACTCGGGAAGTGCCTGGAACCATGCTTGACTAAGCAGTGTCTGTCTCTGTTAAGAGATCCTCCCTCCTGTGTTTTATGTAAGATGTTAGCAGCAAGATAAAGGGCGTTGGTGCTTTTCAAAAACTGTTCCTAGCATGAAGATCAAGAAAACTGCCCTACTACATCTTACAGAGCAGGGTGCCCAGAGCTACTGACTGCTCTTCAAATCTCAAGTCGCTTTCCCTCTGGGTATCTTTCTTGCCACACAGATCTGAAGCCCTTTCTGCTTCTCCTGAAGCTACAGGATCTTGGTCTGCAGAGGCATTCACACTCACTTGAATGCCTTCTTCCTGTTTTGAAGCTCTTCACAATTACAGCAAGTGTCTCCTTTTTTTTAACTGTGTACAGGGGTCTTCAAATCATGCAGTCAGTATTGTCTCTCTTTCATCTCCTCTCCTGCATCCTGCCTATGCTGAAGTATGGAACCCCCAAGCTTCTGTACATATGCTCAGATAGGCAGCACGAGTCAACTATTTCACAGTAATATGATGTCTACTGAAGTGTGATGCCTAAGCGGCATGTATCCTCAAATTTCATGGAAGATTTCAGACATTATTCAACCATCCATCATGTGTTTGGTGATGAAAATGTATCTACGCTTGTGTGCACAGAACCAGCAATGCTGGTCCTCCCAGTGTAGCGCCTACCCCATCCTCTTGTTCAGTCTTGTTCTCCTTATTTTAACAGAGAGAAGAAAGCATGCTCTTGCTGTCTTCTTTTCTTTCTATTTTAGCTTCATTCCTTAACATTGGATGTGCACCAAATATCTGTGAATGGAGAAGCATATACATTTCATACGGGTGAATGAGCATGCTGATAATCTACTGAATTCCTTTTTTAGCTTCCTTCTTTAACGTTGGATGTGCACCAACATATCCATGAATGAGGGTGTGAACACACGTATTTCGCATACACACGTGATGATGCTGACAATCTAGTAAATTCTTTTGTAACCTTCGGGTGCGACATTTTTCTCCAGGAGACCTCTTCTCCTCCTTTCAGCAACTTTTCTCATCAGTAGAGTTTGGCTTTGTCTGCACCTCGAGACAGCACAACTTAAAGGTAATATGAAGGGCAGGAAAGAATCTGTTTTGACAAATATCTGAGCTGTGACATAATAATCTGATATAGAAGCTTCAGTCTGTCAGGTGCAATCCCAAGAAAAAGACAGACAGAAGCAGAAGGTTGTTTCTTAAGGAAATTAGATTATCACAGGGCGACTCTTCCCAGAGTGTGGCTGGAAAGTATAATAGCATGCAGTTCTTCAGATCCCAGCAGATTCCAAAATGACTCCAGGTGAGTAGAGGGGTGCTGGTGAGGTGAATGTGTAATTCAGCAAGCATCATGAGACTGTTAGGAAACAAACTCCTCCTGTCAAAGGAGCATGCCCAAAGTCTGAAGCCAAAGAGCGGCTGCACTGGCTGTGCTGAGGCATCTTGAGTTGATTCACTCCTTCCTCACAGCAGAAAGGCCTCTCTCCTGGGTCCAATGGGATGTTCCCTTTCCAGTGATAAGGGGATTCTTTGGTGTAATTAAGACAGTAACTAGTACAACCTTTTCAGGAGTTTGCCCATAAAAATCTTCCCTGATGCAATGATGTTGAGGGTTGGGATTCTGTGCATTCTCTCTGTGGGCTAAATGTCAACACAGGGAGCATTAAAGTACTGAATTCTTTGGCAAAACAAGGAGAGAAACAATCTGCAGTGTTTGCCATTGAGAAACTGAAATTTGATGTCCAAAGGAGAGTGCAGAGGGAACTGGGACCTATAGGCCCAGTATTAGCTTGGTTGATCCCAGAGATTTCTCTTGTAGCTAAATAGTGAGTTTGCATTTACTTCCTCCAAAGCAGCAGCATTTAAGGAATTCAGAGCTTATGGATTCTTATCAAGTATAGTTCCGCATTTTGTCCTGCCCCATGCAACTTATGCAGAAGCCAATGGTTGTTTAACCTCTGAGAAACCTGTATTAATCAATATTATATTAGCACCTTAATGCCATTAGTTCAGCAGCCACACGCTCAGATATTTTCTTCAGAAAGCCAGAGATCAGTAAGTAAAAATGATATAATTAGCCATCAATACTGCTTGCTTACGTTTTATGCATCCGGTATCACCCTTTCCATTCAAGACTTGACATTTCTGCCCATCTTGCAAGAAATGTGTGCCCACACCCTGCACATTGCCTAGCAATAGGGCTTTCCCAGTGACCTCACACATGTTGCCATGGCAGCAAACTCATCTAGAAATAGCACCATACTTTGATTTATAGTCAGCCAAAGACACAATCCTGGATTGTACATATTAAAAGACCAATTTCAAAAGAAATTTGTCGGCTGAGCAATCTGCAGTTCAAGATTACGGGCGGTGTGGTATTCATATCTTTAATGACTGTGCACTTCTTCTGACGGTGAAGTCGCTCTTCCATCTGTCTAATGTCCAGCAATTAGAATCCTCACAGGTGCACCAGTATTCTAACAAGAGGGATGGAGCAAGGTATGAAAAGCTCCTGGCTACTTAAGAGGACACCTCACATGTCTTAAACACTTGGGCTGTTGCTGTACGATATCGCTGCAGATATGTCACTTAGAAGTTCCAAAGTTGACCTGTTAATAGATTTGGCTTTGATAAAGGAGTCCCGCTTGGTTCACGTCCTGCCCTCGTGTCATGGAGAAAGAGGAAGTTACTAATTGCTGTCTCTCTTGGAAGAGAATTAATTCTCTTTAATCAGAGCCCCACCCTTAGACCCCATTGAACCTTTTTCACATTCTTAGAAGGCCACTGTGAAAAAAGACTGCAACTTTTCTTTTATGTCTTTAACACTTACTTGATGTGTTTCTAAAGGAGACTGTATGTATGTATGTACGTACGTATGTATGTATGTATGTATGTATGTATGTATATAAGTAAGGGATTGTTTGATTCTGATTGAAATAGGAAGACCCAATGGTGTAGGTATCAACAGAAGATATGTGTGATATATGTGATGTGTTTCTATAGAAGGATGTCATCTTCAAAATGATATGCATATAAATACCAGTGATCTCAGTAGACAGGCAGACAGTGCTTGTAGGAGTATGACAGAACTTTCACTATAACGAAAACATCCCACAGCTATGTCTTTAGTTACAGCTCCAAACTTATGTGCACACCACCTAACTTCCATGTTCATGGTGGCAAAGCCCATTTTTGCAGCTTGTCAGGAGCACCTCAGCGTTGAGACACTTACTTTCTTTATGGTAAAAAACAAAAAACAAACGAAATACCAAACAAAACCAAACTAAACCCCTCTCATTCAGATATGATACTCAGTTTTGGGGTAGTAGCAGACCCCCAACAGGTGTCTTTTACCAGATGCAAACACTTAGTCTTGGATTCATAACTTCTAAAACCATAATCTAAACTAATCTTTTCTCCTTTATAAATTAACCAGCCTGAAATGGTCAGTTTTAGCAACAGAGTAAGGGAAACAGAAGAAAAAAGGAAGGGTTTCATAGAATCACTAGGTCACCTTCCCAAACATGCAGACATGTATAAGTACATACACATACACACACATGCACATCTGTGACATGTTTCTCCACAGGTTCACTCTAATCTTTAGTGTTAGCACTCTCGCCTCTCTCTACTTTCAAATCTCCTGGTTACCTCTCCCATCTCTCTCCACACAGCCACCATCCGTCAATGTCCAAGACACAACAGTCTGACTGCTCTGCACTTCTGCCCTTCACCAAGAACAAGCCTCACACTCTCCATCTAACTTCCTTTGCTTTGGTAAGAGACAAAAAAGAAATCTCATGGTAGAGCAATTTCAGAAATGGAGCCATGTATGCATATGTCTGCTTCTCAAATATGGAGTTTCACTTTCAGCAATCATTATGGCACAACACATTTGATTTTGTGAATTCTCAGATAGGAGGAGAGTTCTGCACAGATCCCCAACGTCTGGCTAGAATTATTTTTGGGCCCTCCTTTGAACAGAGGTAAGAGTGCTTACGAGGCAAAACATGGATGTGCCGTAGAGTTAAATGCGTGGAGACTGATAAATCACACTTTCAAAGGAGTGTGAGTGTGGTTCACAGAATAGCTGCAGGGTCCAAGGCTACAGTCAGGACAGTGGAATATGGAACTATAGTCTGGATGCTCTTGACCACTGATGGCAAGTGGGCATGATACCCAGAGAGTCTCCTTAGATAATTTCATATAATGGTATGCCAGTCTAAGCATCAATATGCATTTAAATTAAGTGCTTTTCAGACCACACTAGAGAGTACCAAAAAATTGTAAATGTCATTTAAATTTTTTATCTGAATACCATTTCCTATATTTATAACTAGCTTTTAGTTTAAAATTGTGTGTTTGTGTCTGAAAGATAGCAACGTTTTTTGAGTATTTGTGTGTTATTATTTCATAACTCTTGTAAGTTCCTTGGAAATTAGCAACTTGTTAGGAAGATATGGGTATAACGTATTTTACAGTGGAGCAAAACTGGAAATGCCAAAGAAAATGAAACTTTTCAATTGCAAGCAACACATTGCTTCCTTTCTCTGAAGAGGAGGAAGAAGGAGCAGTTTATAATTCCCAGATACAAGAATTAAACCAAAAACCGATGGTTCATTGAAGTTCTCCTAAAGAGAAGCCATCTTCTGTCATTCCTAAAGAGGATCCGATGTCACAGAGCTGCTGATCAAAGACCTAACCCCAAGAAGTTCCTAGACTCCTAGATACCTATCTTAGTTTGGGTTTTATTGCTGTGAAGAGACCCCAGAACCACGGCAACTCCTATCAAGGGAAACATCTAACTGGGGCAGCTCGGCATTTCAGAGGTTTATTCCGTTGTCATCATGGTGGGAAACATGGCAGTGGGCAAGTAAGCATGATGCTGGAGAAAGAGCAGGGAGTTCTACATCTTGATCCACAGGCAGCTGGAAGAGATTATCACACTGGGTTGTGGCTTGAGCATCTGAAACCATCAAGCCTGCCCCCAGTAACCATTTCCTCCAACAAGGCCACACCTCCTAATAGTCATACACTATGGTCCAGACATTCAAACCCATGAATCCTTGGGGCCATTCCTATTCAAATCATTGAAACATCTATCAATATAAACAAATCTCCAAGTGGAAGAGATTTCTGAGGGTGATTACAAACTGCTGCAGATGCCTCATCCTGAGTTGCTTTGGACTTGATCTGACTGAGTGGCATGAGAATGAAGAGAGGGCAGCCAACCAGACACACTACAGAAGAGCTGGGATCGGGTAGTTTGTACTTGATCTGCTGGATCAGCATCTACTACACAACAACCCACAAAACTGAGAGAGTTTACTGTGTACAGCACAGAGGGAGGGGTTGCTAGTCTGGATAGGAAGTCTTTGTAGGGGAGCAGTTTGCGGCTGTAAAATCTTGGGATGAAGAAATTGCAGTTGCTGGCTTTTGCACAAACTGGTCACTCATTCCAAAACACTGGCACTTGCAGACACTGTCAATATTTTTGATCTGACAAGAGGAAGGCTTTGACATCCCTTTGAGCCTCACCTATATGCAGAAAACTACCATCCCCATGGGTTTGAGCACTGGGGTCCGTGACATGGCCATACCCCTGTCAGATATCACACACTTACTTTGACTTAATTCATTCTTTCCACATCCATTTAAGATTCTCGTAGCTCTCCAAGCAGAAGACAGAAGGATGAACACAGAGGTCTGGATCACATGTGAAACCAACAGTTTCCCATTATCAACTGGGGTCTTTCAACACCCTCCACGCACAAATGAACACCTTCGAGTGATCAAAGTCACCCATCCTGGAAAACCTGCCATCCAGGAGAGGCTAGGATGTCCTGGGTCCTGTGAGCACAGGATTTCTTCTAACGTTGATAAAACTAATGATGTTGAACGTTAGACTCTCAGGACTGCACTTTCCTAGCAGGATATTCTAGGTGGAGAATTACTTCCTCATAAAAGTGATGGAAATGCAGTCACTTTGACACCGAGAGCTAGATGTTACCAGCTCCAGAATTGTGATAAAGGACATTCTTGTCCTGGCAGGCAAAAGGGATCAAATCAACAAGCTGTATGGGTTGAGGTGAAAAGCAGTAACTCTCTTTGATGCTGTCTCAGGCCCTTCCCTTTATAACAGTGCTGGCTGCTATTCACAAATTTCCCTGTGTTTCATTTTTCTAAACAAACATGCAGCATTTCCCAAGACAATGAAACAAGCATCATTCCTGCCTTTTTTTCCTAAATAAAGCATCTGCCAGGATGGTTTAACATTTCAGGGACTGTGACCTATCTCCTTGAAGAGGGAGTCACAGGTACACACTAAAACCTGCCTGCCGTTTGGCCACCCACTCTATCACCAGGAACCGCTCACAAACATTAAAATTCCTTGTTTTATAATATTTAAATGTTCCACTCTGTTTTTTGGAAAGGTTTTGTTAAATAATTAGGATTCTTGGAGTCTTGTAGGAATGTGATTTATTGTGCTGTTTTCAGGTTTTTCTTTCAATTATTTAGGCATTGTAACAAACCCATCATGACTTTTTGAAATCTGCTCATTTCAAGGCTTTCCCTGACAAGAACTAACACATAGATCTACACAGGACAAGGGCTACATCGTTAAACAGGAGGGACCTACACATTGCTACAGTGTGTGGCTTTGAAAGGAACATCTATCCTTCCAGCCTCATTTCCTTGTGAATAAACTGCTATTCTTTAACTCTGGTGTGTTATTTGGGTTTCTGTTTCTTCAACTGAATTCCACAGGCTAGTTGATTTATGAATAAATGAGGGTTCTTTAGGTGAGAGTTATGGAACCAGTGAAGTTGACAATGGCACCTGCATCTTTCAAGAGCCCGTGCTATATCACAATATGAGAGACAGCATATGTTACAAGTAGGTTTGTAAGATGGTCTAGAGGCTCATGGAAGAGAAGCTGAAACAGGGGTCACCTAGTTTATGACTAGCTGCATTTGTAGTAACTAGTCCAGGACAGTGAGACTTAACTTAGCTCAGTCTCTTAAGAAAGACATTGTTCTGTTCATAATGGTGGTGATTCTCCATGATGTAATCATCTTACGAGAGTCCAGTCTCCTAGTACTGTGGCATTGAGAAATTAAGCCTGGGCATGAATTCTGACAGACACAAAACATATCCATCTCATAACCCAGGGCTCTCTGGAAGGTGAGAAGAGGTCAAAAGTACACATTCAAAATTCTGGTGTAGAGAAGGATGCTAGGGAAGGTACAAGGCAGAGGCAATAATTCATATGGGCATCTAAACAAGGTAGGAACTTGAGGGCAAGCCTGCTTGCTATTCCACACAGCATTACCTCAGACTAGATCAGCCCTGCCCCCTGAAAAGTACAGCAGGAAAGACGTAGGTAATGGTGTATAATGGCTCTCAGACTGACTTATACATAGCTACCCTTCTATAGTTCAGAGCCACCTACCAAGGGAGTGGGGTGCCCACAGTAGTGATGAATATTTAATTAACAATCAAGGCAATCTACCACAGATGTTCCCACAAGCCAATCAGATCCAGGCAATTTCTTGAGTCTTTCTACTTGCCTGTAAGGTGAGGATTTTGTACTCATTAGTGTTTTTGGACTTTTCTTATTGGGTTTTAACTTAGCTAAGATGCTAACAATATGTATAGTATTTTGCCAACAATAAACAGTTATCAACCTGGTACCTTATTAGTGGCTACAGTGTAGTCACCTGTTTACAATGATCTAGAATTCCACATCTATGATGTCAAAAGCATGGCGATAACGTCTAAATCTCTATTAATGAAATTTGACCATATAAAAAATAATAGCTAATACTAGGGTAACAATTTTAATTTTAAATCAGTATCTTCACTGCTGTTCTGGTTGGCTTTAAATGTCTACTTAACAGAATTCAGACTTATCTGAGAAAAAAAATCTGAAGTGAGAAATTGTGTAGATCAGATTGTTTTGTGTCTGTGGGAGAGTGCCTTGACTGCTAATTGATATGGGTGGGCTCAGCCTACTGAGGGTGGCTCTATTCCCTAGGCGGATGCTCCTGAACTGCATAAGAAAAGCAGCTAAGCATAATACAGTCTATGTGCCATCACATAGCATCCTCCATGATTGCTTCTGTACATTCATTATTGTGAAGTAAGTTCCTTGTTGTGAGATAATGCAGTTGGAATACCAAATGGGTGTGTCTTCAAGTTCATGTCTTGAGTTCATGCTTTGAGCTCATGGATGTGCTATGATCTGAAATTGTAAGCAAAATAGCCTTTTTTTTTTTTTATCTCCCAAAGTTGGTTTTGGTCTTTATGTTTTATCATGGTGACGGAAAATGCCTCAATGGATAAATGTGGTGATCACCAAGCTTGAGAAACAAAATTTGGTACCCTCATGGTAGAAGAAGAAAACTGACTCCTGTGAGTAGTGCTCTTGATTACTCATAGTACATGAGTGCATATTCATGATGTGCCATAGGGACACCCCATTTCCACGCAGAATAAAGAAAGAAAAAATGTAATAATATATTTTTTATAAAATCAGTTTCCCCATATGGTAGTTATGTACACTTTCTATAAGCCATCAGGTACGTTAGGCAAGCAATACTACCTACCAGAACCATGAGGATATTAATGAAATTAATACAGTGACAAGAAATGGTATTACAGAATATCCACTGTCCTTCGGATCCAGCAGCTTAGTTCCAGACTTGGTTATTCAACTTTCATTGCCTTCCACTCTACCTCTCCTGTTAGGCCCGCTATCTAACAGCTTGCTGAGGCCAACAAAGCATGAGTCAATAATCCAGCAGATTGGTTCAAAATCAAAGGCACCAAGCCCAAGGAGCTGAGTTCAAGCACTGGGGCTTTCACACTGGACGAGAAGAAAAGACTCCTAAAAGATGCTCTCTGACCTATGTAGACACACCATGAGACACATGCATACAGGATAAATACAGCACATTTCTTAAAAAGTGGGTGTGCCTCTTGTATCCACTGTCTACCACAAGCCCTGTAGATATGCATACCGTGAGTTATGAAACTCTAAGAGAACCTAACTCCTTCTCCTTACATTAATATCCAACAGGCTCAGAAGTGCATTCCTCTAGTATCACTGAAGTCTGGGAAATGGCGCTTGAGGCAACACAAGACAAATAGCAGTGGATTGGACCAATACATCTGTGATTCTATATGGAATGTAAGAGTCTGTCAACTCCTTATGGTGTGCAGAGAGTTTTTTTTTTTTTTTTTTGCTTTTCTGTTTTAAAGTAATTGACATCATAATTGTATTCATTTCTGGGGCACATTATTACAACCACAGTATGTAATGATCAAATCAAGGTAACCATCATTTGCATCTCCTCAAATATTATTAATTACCTGTATCTCAAAGCTTCGAATGCTCCCGTGGTTGTTTTGAAATGCCTGATTAATAATAGACAATAGTCACTTGCCACACTGTAAACATTAGCATCACCTCACCTGCTAACTGCACCTTGCAGCTTCATTTCCATCCCTACTTCATCCTCATCACAAGGCCCCTGGCTAGTCACGGGTGATTTCTAATAAACTCTCACCGTACACGTACCCAAAATGTTTAGTGTTCGTGGATTTGAGGACATATGTGGCATTTGATCCTCTGCCTGTTCTATTTCAGCATAGACATGTATAGCCTCCATCCTGAGGCTGTACATGGCAGGGTAGTTGAATAGCATTCCATTTTGCTCTTGAACTGAATGTCTTCCTTGCTCAGTCATCTGAGAATGGACACATTGTTGATTCTGTATTTGTGCTTCTATGAATGCTACACCAATAAACATGGGCATTTATTTTTTAAACACTGTACTCATTTCATTTGAATTTCTATCCAGGAGTGAGGCAGAGATCATGGAGTACATTTTTTTGTAATGTTTTGAGGATCATCTATATTGCTTTCCACAATGGCCATGTTTACTTACCCTCCCAGAAATAGTGTGAAGAATTCACTGTTTCTGCATCCTTGACGCCTTTGTTCCTTTCCAGGTATTTTAAAAGTTCCCTGCGATTTTTTTTAGTATATTATTTATTCATTCATCTATTCTTTTAGAAGTGAGTACACCTGCCTGTTATAGCAAATGAGAATAGATCAGAAGAATATGTAGGAATCAGTTCTCTGTGTCCTCCCTCTGGATTCCTTGGATGAAATTTATATCATCAAGCTTGTCAGCATGTGTCCTTACCCACTGAGCCATCCCAGTGGTCCACTTCTGTGTTTTCCGATAGGAAGTACTTTAGTGAAGGTCAGTTGATGCTTACTGTGGCTTTAGCCTACATTTCTCCCCATGGGTTTTTCCTGACATTGATATCTTTATGCACTTGCTGGTCATCACTACTAGAAATGATTTTGATATGGAGCTCCCATGGCCTTACTGATATGAGTTGGAAGGCGAGGGCTGTCATTCATTGGTAGAACATTTTCACTGCGTGTAAAAGGCACTAAAGTTGAGTGTTGTCACTGCAAAAACAAATTATAAATGTAAATGTTAAAAGGTTGGGTGTGATGTGAATTGCTGTGACACATAGAGAAGGAAGGTTGGGATTGTGCCACAGCGATTCCTATGTCTTGATCACTCATCAGAGCCTATATTTGGATTTCAGCCCCACCCCCACTTCTGACATAGTACAACTTGAAATGGACCTCCCCTCTGTCAGAGTTCACATGCTTCTGTTCTAGTGTTCTAGCTTGGAACCTTCTTTTTTTTTTTTTTTTTTTTTTAAGTAATCCTTACCGTCTGATAGAATTCTTTGGGCAGATAGTCCTCTGAATCTATTCACTTGCTTCTTCTCTTTTTCTGGAATGCCTTTTCATGCTTTAAGCTGGTATTAGATCTCATCTTTCCTGCAGGCTCATTCAAAGTCTTGAAATATCAGAGACACTTGAGTAGACGCCCTGGAGGCAGCAGGGTAGAAGGAACAAGGTCTAGACTTAGGCTTCTGTTTCTCCATTCTTCAGAGTAATTATTGACAAGACCTAAAATCCCTCTGGTTGATCTTTCAGGATCTCAGGTTTTGCGCATGCTCATATCTGACCTGTATGGTAATAGATATGTTAGTGCCATAGACCGAGATGCCGAAGCCCACATGTTTCAGGGAGTCAGTGTTGGATCGCTCACGCTGCTGCTGATGGCAGCAATCACATACTATTTTGGCACAGCCTGAAGCACTGCTCCACATGTGAAAGGAATAGTCCAAGAATTGACAATCTTGCAGTACTTCAAAAGATGAGAACTTGCCTTTTTAAAGAGGATTTTTTTTCCAATAGGAAAGATTTTACATAGACAATTTCGGCAAACATCTGAAAACCTCTTATTTCAATCAATAAGAGAAGAATGACAATCCTTCAGAGGGAAGAAAACCAAAATATATTTAAATTCCGAGGCAAAACAGGAAAGATGTAAAGAAAGAAAGCTAAGTCTGTATTTTTATTTCTAGCCCAATGCAAATCTGGTATTTCCCCATACATCATCTTAATTAATTCTCCTGATAATCAAATGAGTTAAGAAAGTAGGTAGTTTTTAGGGACTAGGCAGTTCATATTCATATACAGTGTGTGTGTGTGTGTGTGTGTGTGTGTGTGTGTGTGTGTGTGTGTATATTTCATTAACCTATTGGGAAATGGGAAAATTGACACATTTAATTGAGGTTAGTGAGGACCCATATGTGTCTCTATACAAAAAATTTCTCAATATATGGTGTAGAGAAAGCAGGTAGATATAGACAGGTAAAAAAGGTGGTTTTATATCAGTGAAACTGTGAAAGACCCTGGTCCTTGGTCTCAGATGCTCCCTTGCTTAGTATGAACACCTACCTTAGGACCCTCTCTGTGGGAATGCCTACAGACCAAGGGTAGTGGTGTCCACAGGATATCTGGTGTACCAGTTACTCCCAGTGCCACTGTGAAAAGCCAGCAGCAGCAGAAACCCATGTTCGAGGGAAAGTATGATCACTCTGTGCACATTTTAAACCTGAGAGAGAACACTTTAGTTAGACATTTTCTCAACATTAGAAAACTGCTAGGTGTGGACAACCATCTCTCAGAAGGGGAAAATGCTGCAATATAATCAGTGATGTCTACATTTTCTCCTGATAGCAGGAATCAGGGAGAGCAGAATTCAGGGCACAAGGGAGCTAGATAGTCATTCTTAATTTGTTGCCGCCACACAGCTTACTGATATATTTTTTAATGAACTAAATGAAATAACTCAGAGTCACTTATTCAAGTTCAGTGATAAGGCTGGTACAATCGATAATATTCCTGTACCGCAAAAGAAGGTGTGTGTGTATATGTGTGTGTGTGTGTGTTGTATGCAATATGTGTTTTTAACTTGACTATCTCTGAATAAAAATAATTATTTATGTTCATATTGACAGCATGAAATGTTCTTCCTATGGAGAACTCACTAAAACTACACGATAAATAGCTGTTAATAAATGTTTTCCACAGTCAGGTGAGAAACAGTAAGTGGCGAAGCTTGATATATGAAGGAAATAAGAACTTGAGAAGTTACCTGCTGATTAGTCAAAACCTCGTATGACAGTCACATACATGACAAGGGAGTCACCGAAAGGAAGGGAGATTGGCTCTCCTCAAAGTGAGAGAATTGCTTTCAGCATAGCCCTTTTGACATTCAAATCTGTTGGACTATAGATAGTGGAGGTCTATGGAAAGTTAATAGTCACTTGTCACCTGTGAGCCTTAATGCTGAGCCAGCAAGTATGTGAGCTTTCCAGACAGTATTTGCTCTGCAAGGGCATCTGGTTCTTCCTTGCTGTCTTTCTGACATGCAGCAGCAGCCTGGGCTGGTGAATGTTCATGGTGACTCCATACTGGGCAGTCTTGCTGCAGAAGGAAAGCATTACTAATAAGTAGGCAGAGTGACGGCCTTCTAGCTGTGGAGGAGCTTTTAAGATGGTTTCTATTCCACAGGCTTCAGAAAATGGCTAGGAGGTTGCCTTGCAAGTTGAACTTAAAAGTCAGAGCAAAGGAATCTTCAGTTTCTCATCCAGATGTCAGCCAGATTCACCTTGTGACAACCTGGGAGATAACTGAATTTTGTTTTGTCTCCCCAATTGTGGTTTGAAATCCTAAGGTATGAATTAGAGCAGATGGAATGCCCTCCCCATCTGGCTGCTTCTCTTTCTTCATTTTCAGAGGTGGGCTATGTAGGAAAGGGAGACCCCATCTTTGAAGCTTTACTATGTGTCTGATGTTGTCTCAATATTGTGTAATTTTGCTCATGTGTCTGTCAGGAAGATCTCATTACATACATTGCAGATGAGGAAACGCAGATTGCATTTGTTTGCATGCTTGCTTGCTGGGAGGAAGGTAAATGTATGACTCAAAGTAGATTCTTTTGACTCCAAGGTCAATCTCTGACACCAGTATTTGTCAAAGTAGGATCTCCAATGTGCCCATGTCACCTTGACCTTGTTAGAAATTCCAAATCATAAGCCTTATCTGAGAAAAACTCCATCAGATACTTTGGGGTTGAAGCAAGCCACATGAACTTCAATAATAGAGATGACTGCATGTCTTAGGGTTTCATTGCTGTGAACAGACACCATGACCAAGACAACTCGTATAAGGGCAACATTTAATTGGGGCAGGTTTACAGGTTCAGAGGTTCAGTCCTTTATCATCAAGGCAGGAGCATAGAAGCATCCAGGCAGGCATGGTGCAGGAGAAGCTGAGGGTTCTACATCTTCATCTGAAGGCTGCTAGGAGAAGACTGGCTTCCAGTCAGCTAGGACAAGGGTCTTAAAGCTTAAACCCACAGTAACACACCTACGCCAACAAGACCACACCTATTCCAACAAGGCCACACCTCCTAATAGTGCCACTCCCTTGGTCAAGCATGTACAAACCATCACACCAAATTAAGCTATTGTTATGTATAGAGACGCCCATGTTTCATGGAGTGCTCTTTCAGATATGCTACCTTATGATGAAAGTGGAGGACTCACTATTCTCCCAGTCTATGCAACGAACCATTTATTGTGATTATCCACCATCCTAAAGGCATGCACTCATAGAATATTTAAAACGCTGCTTTATCAGAAAGACATGGCAAAGGCTTGGCAGGTAACTATGAATGAGTCACTCAAGAGAGTCATATACATGAGTGTGTCATCCCATACTCATATGTCCCCACTTTCTTTCAATGGTGATCTAGGGTTTGCTGTATTTTAGGGTCACTTACAAAGAACAGTGATCTGATATTACTATCAGAGTATTCTATACCCTTGCAACATTATACTCTCCCCTTAGGGAGGTAGAAGGGCAGGGAAGTGCCTTGCCATCAACTGTATATGTACTAAGCTCTGCTGTGGGGAAGAACGATTTACATATGTATAAACGTCCAAGTAGAGTTCACCTTCTGATTTTTGTAAGAGGTGGCTTCTTAGATGTAGCCAAATTGCTTAAAGAAAGAAGTCCCCTCAGACTCTTTCATGGCCATCAATCTTTCAAATGCAGCATTAAGGAAGAAAAAAAGAAAAAAAAAGTCAGATTTAGCCATCCTAGCAACAAGCCATATTCTCTAAGATTTTCATACCCGTAGAGCTCTTCAGCTAATTAGTATTCTCATTTGTACATTGTGAAAAGCAATCTATATTTATCTCAAGCATCATGTTTCTGTCCTCTCCTTAGGTGATTCCATCCCACGGGGACTCTTCATCTACTGAACGTTTATGTTGTCCTCCTTCATGGGGATGATGCCAGGCCTCGGGGACTTCTCCATCTCTCGAGCATGGCAGGGGCCTCTTTGCTCTTTCTCACTGCACTCCTCAGGGCCAGTCTGAATGCCAACAGTGTTTCTAGAGCAGCTTACCCAGGCTGTGGAGGCTTGAAGAGACTGAAAAAGATGTCCACACCCATGCAGTGGCACAAACCTTCCAGTCACTGCAGAGGGGCCCAGTAGCACTTCAAGGGGTGAAGTCTCACTGTCCCTCACTGAGATTATCTTGTAACAATTCTAACTTAGGGCCATTCTCGGTTCTGAGGGAAATCATGCCCTCACAACAAATCAGAGACCAACAGAGGGGAGACCCTCTAGGATGCTAACAATGTTCTTCATCTATGGCCTGGGAATGTGAAGCATTCAGGTGTATTCTGCAAAGGTCTTCCAAGAAGGTAGGCGACCAGGGTGGAAAATGAAAAAGAGATAGGACTGTGGTGTTCTTAGAAGATGCTAGCAGGAAAAGTCCACCACTAGATGGCAGCAGAGCCCCATGGTTTCCTTCTGGACTGGGAAGTGCCTGAGATCCTAGATGGGGGAGATTCCCAATAATGTCACATTCCTCCAAAATGAGCCATTCTTCCTGGACAGTCTTATGCCTTGCTCACGGACTCACAATCAAGTTGCAATCTGACTAGGTCATTCTAACTTCCAGACCCAGGATCTTTCTTCCTTTCTAATCTGAAACAAAGTGATTGTCACTTATTTAGATTGTTGTTGCTCTATGATTTTACTCAAATAGATAATTTTCAACAAAAGCATCAAAAAGAGTGTTTTAACTATTGTTGTGTTGAGACAAGGTCTCCGTGTGAAGCTATGGCGAGCCTGAAACTCTCTTTCTAGACCAAGCTGGCTTTGAACTTGAGGTGATGCCCCTGTCTGTCTCCTGAGTGCTGTCAGTACAGGTCATCATGGATCTGAAAGACAAAGGGTCTTTATGTATGCTGCCATGAAGGAGGAGGCACTTAATCTTGAGTTGGCAAAATGCCACCATTCTATGAAAAGGTGTTTGACATCTCAGGTGACACTGAACATTCTTGGTTCGGACCCTAATAATGTGGATCCATCTGGGAGCCCCGGCACAAGGTAGTGAGATTTGGAAATGGTTTTTAATGGCAGAAATCCTTCTTGGTGACATGAGTCATTAGGAGTGGCATTCAGAAGACAGGACACCGTTTCTCATGGGTAACTTCAGCTGTGCTGCTCCTGGAGATCAATGTGTCCCGAGAAGGAGCAGGGGATGAACTATTGGATCTCCTAATGGGTCTTGAAAGATTTTTTTTGTTGTTGTTGCTGTTCGCTTGCTAGAGTGTAAATAACACCTGGGGGATGACTCAGAAATCACACTGGAGGTGACCCCTTCCATTCCTTGTCACACTGAAGTGCACAGGGAGTCATCCTCAATCCACATTTTAGAGAGATAATACTCTGGAATTTTCTCCCCTACGGAAAAGAGAAGAACGATGAGAGGAGAAGATACAATAAATAAATAAATAAATAAATAAATAAATAAATAAATAAATAAAAGTTCAGATCAGTTCCAAGAGAGCCTTGGAGAAAACCTGCAGGAGAAAAGAGCCGGATGATTTTTTCTGGGGAGATCATATCTCCAGGAGAAGGAATTTCGGTGGGATAAGGGCTCTGGTTGCTCTTGGGAAGGGAAGGTACAGCCAGTAATCCTACATCTCTGGAGTCACTTTCGTGCCCTCACATGATCTATGGGCTACAGGGAGCAAGAAGGCTCTAGAATGCCAAACTTGAGTGTGGCACACCATGACACAGTCCCTGACAGTGGGCACAATGCTGGTATGATAATGTGGTAATCAGCCTGCCTTCAAACACCATGCTCATTCCTTGGTGTGAACAACACGCAGTTGATCATGGGATGGATGGTCCTGTGGTGGAAACATGAGATGCCCACATCCCCTTCCCTCCAAACCTCTAGAATTCCTTAATCCTTTCTGATTAAGAATGGTGCATCTGTGAACTCTAGCCTTCACTTGATTTGGATTTTCAATTAACCTACAGCCTTTTCCTAGCAGCTTACTCTGTGCACTCCCTGGCTGCAGTAGACCTGCTTTTAGGCAGTTCCTCCTGGCCCCCCCTGATCCCTCTTTGCTGGATCAGGGGGACCCCTTTTGGAATTCTGGATTTGTTGTTGGGGTTCACTAGAGGTGGGCCAATTCTCCTGCTCTCACAACCGGAACAGGGTGGCAGCCCGGTTGTTCAACTTCATTTTGATTCCCACATAGAGCTGGGCTTGGAATGAGGGTAACCCTAACAGGACGAAACATGAGCAGAGGAGGAAACTGTCAGCCAGCGGCTCATCATAGTTTGCAGGCAGTCACCTTTTCAAACGTAATTTACAGTTTCCTTTAAAAGCATCTTTTTGCTCCAGTTCCAGTCAGAGCTGGGCTCATTCTTTCCCCCCACCTCCATTTCTTTCCTAACTTAGGCAGGGGTCTTCTTCTGGTCAGTAGAGAAAGAGAAGGCTGGAGGCCGGCCTCTGCCTGCCCCCACAGAGTCCTCAGGCTCGCTTGCGTGGCTGATTGTATGGTTTCTTCCCAGTGTGCAGCGTGGGCTTCTCCCACTTGAGCGCCCAACAAGTCTCCGTGCTCCAGCCTGCGCGCAGCCGCGCCAGAGGCTGAACGCAGCGCTGCGGGAGCACTAGCAGGGGCCTGAAAGCCCGAGGCCGGGCTGAGTCCCGGACTGTGCGGTGCCAGCCTTCTCCCTTCCCCTCTCGGTGGGTAGGATGGTTGAGTCCAGCCGCCACGGCAGCGGCTCCTTGCGCCTCTAGCAGCCTGTCTTCGGCGCTCGCTCCCCGCCTTCCTCCCGCTCCAGCCCCGCTCCCCCCCCCATCCCGCGCCCCTCCCGCACCTCCCACTCGCTGGCTCTCTCTCCAGCTGCCTCCGCTCCAGGTTGCTCCCGGCTGCGCGCGCTCCTCTCCCCGCCTCGCCCCCTCCCGCAGCCTCGCCGCCTTGGTGCCTTCCTGCCCGGCTCGGCCGGCGCTCGTCCCCGGCCCCGGGAGCCCCGGGGCTGCGCTCGCTCCGAGCATCTTCAGCCCCGCAGTGGCTCGGACCCGATGCTACGGGAGCGGAGCGAGCCGGGCGCGCAGAGCTGCGGGAGGCGTCGGATGCGCGGCAGGGCTGGGGACCCGGAGCTCTTGCCAGCTCGCCTTGCCCTTTGGTGATTACCGGGCTTGTGTTTAGAGCCCGGTCGTTCCTCGGAGGAGACCGGCGCATCCGAGAGGAGCCATCCGTGTCGTGTGCGTGTGGAATATCTGCAGACATGACTGCGTGGAGGAAATTCAAGTCGCTGCTCCTGCCTCTGGTGCTGGCGGTTCTGTGCGCGGGGCTCCTCACTGCAGCTAAGGGTAAGACAGGCTAGCTCGGTACCGGGGAGACGGCCGAACCCTCGGAGGCCCGGTTTGCGAACGCGAGTGTCTGATCTGAGGACTGTAAGGGACCAAGCGGCAGGGACGGGCCGGGTGGCTGTCCACCAGCGACGCTAGGGAACGCAGCGCCCGATACCGAGCTTCCATCGCGTTCTTCCCACCCCTCATCTGCCCCCGCCCCACCCCCGCCCTTCCTTCCCCCTCACTTGGGCTCAAACGACATTTCTCTCTGTGCTGTGTGCTGTGTGTTGTCAAGGAGAAGAGAGCCCGACACGAGTTGGGCAGAGAACTGCGCCTTGGGTCCTGGCGCTTGGTGGGCTAGGCGGGTCGCAGGCTGGGGTAGTTCCCACGACTTCTCCCTGGACCAGGCGCACCTGGGAAACATACTGGGCACCATCAGCCTGGCAAGTTCAAGCTCTCCGTCTGGGGCTCCTTTGCCAGAAGGGAGAGCTCCTAGCTGAGTGATGTTCCCACAGCCTTACACCTCCTCACACCCGATTCCTCTGCTTCCCCTTCCAGATACTCAAACTAAGCTGTCTCTGTGAGGTAAACCCCCTCTTTCCTTCCCTGGACTTTGCTTTTTGCAAGTTGTAATATCTGGCAAAGTGGATGAAGGCAGCAGGGAGTTTTCTGGCCGGGTTTCCGTATCAGATCAATTCTCTGTGGGTGCAGGGGCAGTCCCTGTCTAAGTCTGATCAACCAAAGGAGAAGGGTCTTTCTGAGTGGTTACTGGGGCTTTTGGCTCCCTGAATTTGGCTTTCTCCTTGAAAGGAGTTAGGGGATGTTTTTCTCCTAAGTCTTTACAAGCTGCATCCTTCCGGCTGGCAACAGCTCATGTGCGCTAGGTTTAGTCTATGGGAAGGAGGGAGAGAGAAAGAGGAGAGAGAGAGAGAGAGAGAGAGAGAGAGAGAGAGAGAGAGAGAGAGAGAGAGAGAGAGAGAGAGAGAGAGTATAAGAATTGATTGATTTTCACATTGGCAAGTACCTGCTCCCGTTTCTTCACTCTCTCTCGTCCTGTCCTTCTCTGGTTCTTCTGAGTGTCAGTTTCCTTCCTCACACGACTCCTGGGCAAATTTGTATCTTTATCGTTATAGACAGATTGCTTTTCTTTTAAAAGGATGGAACCAAGTCTTACGACTTTTTCCCCTTTGACTCATTTGTTCTCTGTTTCCTCACAAGAAATTGCCCTTTCCTCTCTAGAATACCCCGGCTTCTATTCCCCTAGTGGTTCAAATTCAAGGGTGATTAAGAAGCTACAGAGGACTCTGTGATCTCCATCCAACTCCACACCCGCCTGGAGAGAGCAGAGGATTGCCTGAGGGCTCCGGGTGGGGGAAAATTCGGCCTTCTGATGCTGGCCCTTCTGCCAAGCATCCTTCTCACAAAGGGTATCTGTGGGATGCATCCCAATAGCTCACCTAGAAATAGGTGGGTCCTGCTTAACTGGAGAGATGGCATTGCTTGATTTTTCTGGAGCTTCCCGCAGATGCCTGCCCTCTGACTACACGCCCCCCTCCCCCCATCTAGCCTGGGCCTCCACCTGCGGAGGCTCCACCGGCCAAGCACCAAGCAGAGTTAGGGTTGGCAGAGGGCTCCGGTCTCACTGGGCACACTGGGAAATGAGAGGCAAAACCTGAAAAGTCGAGGGCTGTAACCCCCAAACCAGGTGCGATTTTCAACGTTGGAAGTGGAAAAGATTCAGGACACAGAACTAGACTTTGTCCAGACAAACCCTTGGTGAAATGATATGCTGGTCGTGCAACTATGCCAAACTTCTTACCCTTTCCCGCACTCTGAGATGGTCTAAGGCAAAGCTCCCTCCTTCCCTATACCTGCAGCTCACCCTTGGAGCGCACTCTGGGTTCCTTGGAGTTCTGAGCAGCCCTAGCTCCCTTCCCCCGCAATTAACAGAGGTTGCTGCGTGGAGCCTCACAACCTCTCGCCTGGCTGCTTAATAATCCCTACACGTGTGCGGGCTGATTCCGCCCCCATGAGGGTGGTCTGCCGGGCTGGGGGAGGGGAAGTAAGAGCCGGGTGTGGAGGGACAGGTCCGGGGCAGAGTCTGCCCTGGCTTGGTTCTGGGACTCCAGGGTTGGTTGGTGCACAGAGTATTGGGCCTGGACTCACAGCCCTAGAGAACCGAGTGCCTCCAGCGCACCAGGAACCCCAGTGGAGCCCATAGAAGCTAAAGTGAAGCCAAGGCGCCACCAGCCCCTGCTTGCTTGGCGCTGGGATCGTGCTCGAGCGCGCGCGAGCGCGCGCGTACCCTCGTGCTCAAAGGGACTGGGACTCGAGTCGCCAAGAACGTTTGTGCTATTGTCTGGCCCAATGGGGCAGTGGGTGCATGCTCCTTCATTAACCCCCTCGGAACCGGAGCTGCATCTCCTAGCACCCACGAGGTCAGGCACAAGCTCCGTGGCTGTGCAGGCTGGCGAGAGACTGGTGACGCCAGCAAGACAGTAGCCAACAGTGTGCTGGCTGGCAGCTGGGGCAGGGTCGCAGTTTCCCTCAGAAAGCCAAAATCAGTGGGCCAAGGTCGGGCCTCTGCCAGGGGGTGTCGCCTCTGGGCTCCATGGCTTGGCCAGAGGGTCCGAGGGCGCCCTGGCGCCTGCGCAGAGTAGGGTCCTCCTCCAAGGAGCGCACAGGCGGAGGGAGCTGGGCCACTGCCACTCTCAGCTGTGCTGCCTGCACCCAGGTGGCTAGGGCGCCGAGGCAAAAACAGGTTGAGTTTTTAATGCCTAGGACATCTTTCATGACCTGTTTGAGAGTCTGAGAGGCTGGAGGCGCTGCAGTAGAGGTCGTTGGAACCCATAACCTTCAGTGACCAAACATCAGTTATCAGTACAAAAAACACTGGGGGAAACCAGGAATTCATTTATTATTATTATTACTATTATTATCATCGTCGTCTCCGTTGTTGTTGTTATTGTTGCTGTTGTTGTTGTTGATGATGATGATTAATGAAATGACAAGGAGGGATTCCCAAGTTTATATATCTTTGTAAAAACACAATAACCAGGAAGAGGGAAATGAAGATTCTTAAGCCTTTTCATTTGGTAAATAGATGGAATAATTTATACGAGAGAAAGCTTTCTTAAATCGGTGCCCCGGATTCAGAATCGAGTTATCTCTATAGGCCTTTTGAGTAAAGTTTGTTTCTCAGTAGGTTCTTGGGTTATTGGTTGTCCGCTGTGAAAAGAAGCTGGCCTTTAAGGCTTTGCTTGGGACTCCAGCTGAAAGTATTCTCACCTAGCGCTGGAAGGAGCCTCACCTGCTTGAGAATGAAGGCAGAGGTTTGTGCAGGCAGGCGGATTTTTAGGTTGCCTACCTCTCTAGTAAAGAGATTTAAAACACAAGTCATCAAATTCCCACAGAAACCATATACGGAGCTCAGAGACCAGAGAGGATTGTATGCCTAAGCCTTTTAATGCCTCTTGATGGTTACTCCTTTGAAAATTCATATTACCAAAGGACGATAAGACTTTTAATTGGCAGGGTCCGCTGTTTTTTAGAGCAGGGCCACTCTAACTCAGCTCTGGATGAAGCCAGCACCCCTGTGAATAAGTGTGTTCTGCAGCACCCCCCTCCAACCAAACCTGTCATGCATCAGAATAATGGAGGACCTGTTAACTCTCTGTATTCAAGTTGTCCTCATCAAATCTCTTCCCCCCTTGCATTCTGAGAGACACTACTGCATTTTTAAATTCAGATCTGGTTAGCCAAAGACTTCCTACTGCTTCCAGAGTAGCCATTTAGTTACTAGTGTGAGACTTTTATGACCATGAACAAGAGAAGCAAATTCTGGGCTTAGAAACATGGGTTTGGAGCCAGGAACACCTGCAGTCTTTCCAGAGGACTGGAGTTCCATTCCCAGCAGCCACATCAGGCAGCTCACATCCACCTTTGCTTCAACTCAAGGGGATCTTACACCCCATTCTGGCCCACACATGGGGTACACTTGCACATAAATAAGTAAAAAGTATGTGTTTTTTTTTTTTTAAATAAGGGACAATCTTTCTCCTGATGTTACAGGATTGGCAAACTGGAAGAAGAGAAAGATGCCACCTAATCGTACCCACGCAGAGGAGGAATGGTAGTAGTCCAGAGGCACTAGAACACCCTCCTTCCTGGGCTCAAACACCTTCTTGGTAGAGACTGGAGGGAGGGGCTATTTTTGTCTTGGCTTTTATCTGGGCAATCATACTTAATTGGAACATGACATACCTCTGGCTTCCAGGTTCCTCCCAGCGAAACATCTCCTTTTCTAGGGCCAGGCTGCTCCAGTCAGTCTCCAATTTCTTGTCTGAAACACAATCCAACTTGGAAGGTGTCAAGAAAATGGTTCTGCTTCCTCCCAGAAATAGATCAACAAAGGCTCAGTGGCCACTTAGTGCTTATTGCCGAGGATCTAGCAAATCCTGTGTAGACATTTCTAAGCTGTCAAAATGCAAATGGCATATTAAACACTCCATGCTCTACTGAATTCTAAATGTGACTCTGGTAGTTTTTCTGCTGAGCTCATGGTGAAATAAGCTGTGACAACTTGCGTATGTGCAATTCGAGCTATATGTTCCTTCTTGGCCTTTTTTTATTTTTTTCTGGTTGAGTTCATTTCCCTCTATGAATAATTAGATATACTTTGTATCTTGTACCTAAAATGTGAAGAGGACATGCCTGCAAATTTGATTTTACTAGGCAAATACTACCTCACAGGAAGGTATTTGGTAAGGAAAAAAAATGTATCCATGCTATTTGCATATTGGCTCTAGGTAGCATTTTGTATCACCGGAGTGGGGACTTGAACTCCCAGACCAGGGCTTACTGCAAAGAGGGAATCAAACTAATTTGATTGTGTGCTCTCCCTACTGATTGGGTCAATGTTGGTTTCTGTTTTGTTGGGTTGTTTTGTTTTTGTTTTTATTTTTCTGAATGAGCAAAATGGTCTTGATCTTGCTCAACCATCTGAAGCAAAGATATAGATGCTTTTGCCTTTGCAGAAATGTATTCATGGTAAAGGAATCAACCCTCTGTTGCTGCCTTCAGATGCACAGGCATTGTCCTTAGCTCCTGGATATCTATTCCAGAACAAACATCAGTATACAAGTCAAATACTCAGCCTCAAGCAATTACAGCTAAATTATAAGTAAGCAAGTCAGTCCCACAATGGAGTCAAGATGACCTTAAATGACCTTTGATTGTTGATATGACTTTATTTAAGGGCAACCCTAGTCCTTGGTGTGGAGACCGATGGTGGGATTAATATCATCTTTATTTGAAAAAGAACACACAAAAATTGTAAGGCAGAGCTAGTCAAAATGAAGTGATTCATGAGCTTTCTGAAGATAATACAAACCCTGTTTATCTTCCAATGGATCAGCTATGTAGAAAGTGGCTCATTTTGGTGCAGTGTTGTTCAAGCCACTTACATGAGGCAGGAGTCTGCAAGAGAGAAAGACACAACCCGTGCTTGAGTGCCTTTGTCTGATCCTTTCTTAGGATTTATTCTAGAACTGTAACTTGAGTCACAGGTGATGCTACTTCTACCCACTTTTCAAAGGCTGTGTCTAGAACTTCCTCGGTGGATGAAACAAAACAAAACACCATGTAGAGTCACACACCTGCTTAAAACAACTCTGGGAGTTTTGTGTTTTTAACACTTTTGAAGATCACAGCTGCAGGCATTGGTTTAACTTCAGGGTTGGTTTAATTTCATTCTGTTCTTTGTCATAGAGTATGTCAGGGACATTTTACTATATACTTTAAATCTTGTCACTGACATGGGATCAAGGGACATAGACTATGCAGAAGTCAAATTTGTTGGCACTACTTCCAGACTGTTTTTGCCAATGAGTCACACTCGGAATACAATTACAACCAGGGGCACCATGATGTGAGCTACCAGTCAAATGCTGAATGTATTTGTTTACTAATTTTGGTCCTTTTGGAGAATCTCAACTTTAAACAAACAAACAAAAACTGAAGACAAACTATGAGGATGTGGGCTCTACTGAATTAAAAACAAGATTGTGTGTGGATTATCCAGATAAAAAGGCATGCACACCCCAGTAGAGCTCTGATAACTGAGGAGGGTTACAGCATGGCTGCACTCTTTCCTCATCGCCACAGCACGGGACCTTTGAATGTTCTCATGAAGAGCTGATTTCTCCTGAGAATAATTCCTCTCTTTCTTCTTTCAATTCCAGTTCCTACCCTTTGCCTCCAACTAAGTCTCAGGAGTATGTGTGACATGATGTCACTTCTAGGGCACCAGCAGCCTCCATTCACAGGTTATCCTGATACAGAGAACACAGTTGATCTCAGAACAAGAGGACGTATCATGAGAACAAGGCAGACAGGAAACTACAGATCTAACTTTGTCTGTACAAATTAAAATTTACACTCCTTCATTATTTAGTAATGAGATGTAGACTAATTACATTGTAGATAAAGATATACCTCAGTTTAAATACATATAGATTGCATCTATATCTATATGTATCCTATCCCTTCTTCCCTTTCAATAAAAGGCATGAGGATCTAATCATCAATTCATTCATTAATCTTTCAAAGGATAATTAGCCCACACAGATTTTAACATGAATTTGCTTTGTCATGAAACTGCGCAATTATTTCAGATTGTTTTTCCCCTCTGTATCATCCATGGCTCCATTATCACTGTCCATCACCCTGCACTGTTTGATCATGTTAAAAGTATGAATTTACCACAAAGCTCCCTTCTAAGCTCCCTGCCCATAGTGTTTGTATTGTGAGCAGACTTCAAGGAATAATTATAGTCTTTCATGTGAATGACTACATGTTGCAGTGAATTATTCTATATTTTTCCCATTACTGTTTAGTATACTCTGATGTGATTGGTGTTATGTAAGAAAGAGCTAAATGCTAAATTAAAATTTGCATTATTTGAGGACTGATCTGCAATGATTTAAAAGCCTTTGAAATCAATTCCGGACTCAAAGCTCTCATTTTCCCAAGGCCTAGAGAATCCCTATGGCTTTATTCAGAGAAATATGTTTCTCCTGTATTTAACGGGAATCATTTCCACGGTCTCTTAAGAGTTGAGAGTGTGCTTCACTAGGTTGATATTCATGGACAGAATGGCGAGGAACCTGGGTACCTCCTTCTTATAAACACACACAGTACACAATCCATTGGGTTGAGGTCATCTTTTAACTCTTTCTTCCTACTCTTGTCTGCTAGCACAGAGGACATGTCCACTAGGCTCTGATGTGTGAACTCACCTGTCCACACAAGGCCTTTTGTCACTACAACCATCTCATGTCCAAGCTTAGCTAAAGGCAGACTTGCGTTGTCGTTGGAGAAAAGAAAGTCTCTTTCAACGAATAGTGGTACAGGCCTGTTCTGAGGCTATCCACAATTGTTATGGTTCAAAACATTTTTAAAATTTGTTGATTTGTAAGGAAATTGCTACATTATCAGGTACAGTGCCACTCTGGGCACCCAAGAATTATAGGCTTTGTGATTAGCACTTTTTGAAGAGAAAAGCCTTTAATAGCATAAGAACTGCCACATTTATATAAGGAATCTGCTTAATTGAGCAAATAGATCTTTTGTAAAATGTAAAATTTTGAACATCAGTTATATATTTCTCATTCTGCCTTCTTCTTATATAAATACTTTTATTGGGCAAATATTAAAGTAAAACCTGCCAGAAGGATTTACTTTCAGTTTATGAGGTAATCTGTTCAAGTTAGAGGATTAATTAACATAGAAAATTATGGATTCTATCATTTTATTTTTAACTTTTGGAGAGTAAGGATGAGTGTAGCAGAAGCCAACCATAACTTCACTATATAGCTGAGGCTGGTGTCGAACTCTTGATACTCCAGCCTCTACCTTCTAAGTATCTGTATTTTAAGCCATGCAATACCACACTGATAACATGTATGAATTTGAAAACCAAAATTCCTAATAGTTTAAAATATCACAAGTAACATATAGGAAAAGTCAAGTGGGGAATTTATCAGGGTTACCTCTGTTACCACAGAAATGCCTCAGCTGATTGACATCCTTAAGTGTTTAGCTAGAATTACCATCACTGTCCAGATGTAGTTTTTAGATTGTTGTGATACTGAATGATGAACCTTCTGAATGAAATCCCTTATATTTGCTGGTAACTCTCTGGAGAAGGACTATAGGGGACATTGGTGCCAGTGGAGAATAATGGACCACTCTAAGCAGAAACACTGAGGTAATAACTTAGACATGGGAGCTCCCTCTCTTCCCCTCTTCTGCAGTCCACAAAAGAGAAGTTGCTGTTTGCCTTCCATGAGCCTTCTCACTGCATCAGAAAACCGGCTTTTGACATAATTTTCATTGATCCAAATAGAAGCCTGTGTAACAGAGACCTTGATGCCATGGCAACGCTGGAGAGGAGAGTGTCTGGGAGGTGAGAGTTGTTGGAGACTCAAGGAACTGAGAATTAAGGGAAGCGACTGCAGCTAGTGGGTGGAGAATGAGGTAATTCTGTGGTAAATAGTCTCTTCACAGCTTAGCTGGGTCCAAGTTTAGGGACCCACCAAAGAATAAAGAAATGTTGATGGTGACTTTGGGTGTCATCTGAGGCTCAACTAGGGAAGAGTCCACTTTTAAGATCACTCTGGGGAGTTGGTCAAGGGTAGGTCTACATATAACTGGATGCTTTGCCTGGTAGTACAGAGCGGTCCTGTTGACATGTACAATCTACAAATGAACACACAAACATTTATACTCAGTTGTCACCATGGAAATGCACATGTGGCTCCCTAAAGTAGAAATACCTTAGAACAATGTAGGAAGAAGTCCTGTGGAGGGTCCATTTTGCAAGGGACATAGTGTGTGTATTTGAGGCATCACTTTCTTCTTTTCTCATGCCTCTACTCTGTCAAGCACTTATTTGAATATCATTTATTTCTTGGGAAATAACATAATTTTGGTAATAGCTATGGAGATGAAGGCTAGTGGGAAATAAGGTGGCTTTTGACAAAATAAGGTGTTATGAACCTTGTGACTTCCTAGAAGTAAGTGTGCCCCGCTTCTTAAGTCCTACAAAGACTTTTGGATAACACCACTTACTCGCCCCATACAGACTTCTGTAGGTCCCCACATTCCACAACTGTTCAGTCTGGCTGTCTAGCTCTTTCTCTCATGCTGTCTGCTGAGGTCTTCTACAAAACCAGGTATATCCTCCCTTGAGTCATCCTGACTGTTGGTGTTCTTCACTGCCTTTTTATGTCTGCAGGTGTCTGAGCTTGCATAGCTTGGAGTCGCCCTCTAGTACCCTCCTGTTCATGAACCACCAAACTTTCTTTTAATTTCTGGTCACTTTTTATACTTAGTGATCATTAGTCATTGGGTAGGAAATTACATATCTAGGAACTTTGGGGAGATAGGCTACTTTGCTGCTGTTTTTTGTGTTCCATACATTTCCTGTTGCATTGGCCTTGGAGAACAGGAGGACCCTGGGTACCTGTATTTCTTGTACTCAGGGTGCTGCTTTAGTGCCTAGACCCAGGTGCAGTCAGCCCATGGGATAGAACACCTCCTATGCATTAATTTTCGTGGACACAAAGAGGTTTTGAATGGTAGAAGTGATAAGAAGTGTCTCTAGTTTCTGCTACAGACATCACTTGCTCATGATGAAACTTGAACTTGTTCACATACGCATCTGTAAAAACATTAATCCAAGTTGTTGGTTTTATTTTCCTGCTTATTTGATTCACTGGGCATCTTCTAGTGACTACTTTTCCTCTTTAAGAGTTCAGAATGTTTGCATTTTTTTTCTTTTCTGGTTGCCATAGTTTAATATTAGAATGTGTTCAGCAGATATTTCAACCTACAATTGTCATTTTTATCTTCACAACTATGTTATCTTCAGCCTTTTAATTTAAAAGAATTACATAAGAGGATTATGGAACCAAGATGAATTAATCATGCTCTTTCTTTGACAAATACATGTGCAACATTACATTTCTGGAGGTCTTAGTGGCAAGGAGAGAATCAGGATGGATATGCTGTTAGTGAATTGAAAAGATGCGAGGTCTTCTGCCTTTAGAGTATAAACAAAGTAGTAGAATTGAACTTTGGGGTTTAAAAAATATCTCTTAGCAAGTGTGTTTCTCTTCATGTTTTTAATCATAGATGGATAGCATAATACATTTTAGAAAGAGTTGGTGTAGCCTGGGAGCACTTAGGGAGGGATCCAGGGCTTTAGCTGAATATTTAAGAGTGGAGGGCCCTGCTGGGATAGGTGGAAGAAGAGAACCTTGACCTCATGAAGGCTGGACGCCCCAGGGAGTGGGAATTTTGAGGGTGGGGAGGTGGGAGTGGGGGGGTAGGTAGGGGTTACATCCACAGAGAAGAAGGAGGAGGGGTGAGGGGATTGGGGGTTCCTGGGTGGGTGGGGGATGGGGTAAGGGGACAACATATGAAATGTAAATAAAACATCCAATAAAATAAATTTAAAAAAAGCAAGAGTTGGTGTAAAACAATATGAAATACAACATGACAAGAAGAAGAAGCTGTCATTTCTTCTGTTAAGTAGATTCCATTATCTTTCATATTTTAAGACCAGAACCTCTGTAAAGAAAAGGGTGTGTATTAGTTACAGACTCTGGGATATTTGCTGCAGCCACAAAGTCAGAATGAGATACTTGGTGCATTCTTAAAGCCATTAGCATTTGTTGTTCATGAATAAGAAGGAAGAGGAGGCCAAAAGCCAAAGGCAGTCATAGCAGGCAGAAGACATCAGTTCTTCCCTCTGGTTCCATGCTGTCTCTTTCTATGGGACCAGATGCCACAAGAGTCAATTAGAACATGGGGGTAAACAGAAGAGCTGAGTCTCCTTCCATCCCTGTGAGGTTTATTTAGCTGGGATGGCTGCATGACACTAGTGAGAGTCAGAAACATCTTTATATTGTCTCAGCTTTTGTGGTAAATGGTCTCTTCACAGCTTAGCTGGGTTCAGTTTTCGGGACCCACCAAAGCATAAAGAAGTGCTGATGGTGACTTTGGTGTCATCTGAGGCTCAACTAGGGAAGAGTCCAGTTTTAAGATCACTCTGGGGAGTTGGCACAATTCAGTTCCTTCTGTGGCTTGACTGAAGTTCTTGGCTGTCTCTTGGCCAGAGTTCACTCTCGGTTCTTGGAGGCTACTCGATGTTCTTTGTTTTGTTGGGGCTTTCCAATAAGACACAAAGGCAGAGAAGAGAGGCAGGAGAGGTAAAGATGGACAGAGAAAGGGGATAGAGCTACAGATGATGGTAGAAACAGAGAAAGATGGGGCATGTTGGATAATACATCTTTGCTTGCAATCCCACAAGGCTGTGCAAACAGTCATGTGCTCGTCATCACTGTTGCTCCATTACAGCATATTCTGTGTCATACTTAGATGCAAGACAAGGCTCACACTAGGCCTAAACAGCAGAAGGTAGGAGGCTAATGGAGGCTACTAATTACGTTACTAGTAATGTGTTTGCCTGCTTTTATTTTTTTCTGGAAAAGGTTGAAGACTATGTCATGATGAATAAGCAATATTAAACACCTGACTAAATATAACAACTAAATATGTGTGTATGTCGTCATATTAAGAAGAAGCCTAGGAAATAAATATGAGGAAAGATTTCTGAATTGCTTACTCTAAACGGTGCATATTAACCATTGCTCCCCCTGCCCCAAATATATCTGTAAAGGTGTAGCTGTTGATTCCACATCTTACCAAAATTCTCCAGTGAAACATCCCTGTAGGTTGTTGTTGTGTATCTGGAAAGGTCAGGATAGGTCAAAGGTGGTAATCCACACACACTAGTCAAACATACAGATTTATGAGACTGTGAAACTGAGAAATGTGATGTATTTTTTTTCAGTAATATGTGCTTATTCTTTTCAGCCTTCCCCATAGTAGCAACAGCGACCAAAAATTTCCACAGGGCTTAGATGTCCATCATCTTAAAATAGCTGAATGAGTTCTTGCATAACGAATTGTATTGCCTACGTGAAAGTCTTTCCAGATAAAATGTTGACATAGAGGTGTCCACACCACAGTACTGGTGCATGACTGAGAGATTGTTTTCGATGCCAATGTGAAGAGGATCCAAACACAACATATCTTACATTGATTGAAACATTAATATCTAAGCCGAGTGGCTTTTATGAGATCTACTAATGGGCAAAGTAGAGTTAGACTCTAAGATTTTTGAACCTCACGTGATCTTCAAGCTTATCTGTCTTTATTTGTATCCACCATGAGGTGTCTCATAGAAACTCTCAGGGAAATAATTGAGATCTTAATCTGTGAGCTTTCTGCCTTCGTATGGCAAAACTCTCCTCCCAAGATATGTCAGTGTGAAACCCAAGACACTTGTCGCTCCTGTCTGTCTGTCCAGCATTCTGTCCTATACCTGTGGCCTTCTTTCTGGTATAGTGAAGCTTTGGCCCTTACATCCTTGCCTGAGGCTATTGGCTTGGAAAAGCAGCATGGCTCAGAAAGTCTGGGTTTAATTTGAAGACTTAAGATAATCCTGACAGCTGGAAAGGCAGCAGTCCAACCTTGAGGCTCAGGAGACCACAGAGCCACTGCTGATACCAGACGATGTTTGCCAGGGTTAAAAGATTTTGTGACTTGTTAAATACTTTACTACAGTAAGTTTTTTTTTTGTCCTCTGGAAAGCATTTCATTCTTGCCTTCTTACATACTTTGTACCAGTAGAATGCCATCATTCCAGAATGTTTAATTCTGAAAATCTCAGTCGTCAATCTTACCTCACTAAAATAACTTAGACCATTTAAATACGTAAAATACAACCATCTAGTTGAATTTTGAGTTTCTTAGTGTTTAGAATGAGTTCTGTGTTCAGTTGGCTTTGAAATAATGAAAACCAATGTGTTGTTTTGTTTATAAGCTAATGCCTCAAGATAGAGAGAATTCACCCCCCTATTGCAAGGGTTCCACTTTGGTGAAAACAGCTGTATGTGAAAGCTCTGTATGCACCAGTAAGCCTCTGGGACAGGTTTTGCAGACACATCCAGGGCTGATGATTCAGTGTGTTGCCTGAGAAAACATTAGACTCCCTAATACTTACCTTCATTATTTCTGCAAGTGGCTAAGGACAGGTGAATCAACAGCTTAAAGGTTGTACAGAAAAGCATATATATTCAATAGGTTCTGGGGAGGTGGCTCAGTCAGGTGGTACCTGCTGCACAGGGATTAGGACCCGAGTTTGATCTCCTGTACACACTTAAAAGCCAGGTAAATTGGTGGCATCCCTGTAATCCCAGCTTCAGAAGGGTGTGAGAGCAGAAACAGTAGGATTTCTAGGACTTACTGGTCACCTGTTCAAGATGAACTAGTGAGAACTATGTTCATTGAGAGATCTTGTTTCAAAAATTAAGGTAGAGAGAAAATGGATAAGATACCTAACATTGACTTCTGGCTTTTACATGAATGCTCAAACCACATTCACACACACACACACACACACAAACACACACAAACACACACAAACACACACAAACACACACACACACACACACACACACACACACACGTGTACATACACATATATGAAAGGCAATAAAGCCTGGTAGCCTGGTATTGGTATAGGCAGATGAATGGAACAACTATTCTGTTGCAAGACTAAAATTGTAGAGTTTCAGTTTTATGAGATGTGCCCCCAGAATCTGTCAGGCTAAGCATCTGAAGATGAGTTGATTTGTAAGTGTAAATCAGTGATCCTGTGTGGATACAGTGTTAGTTATAAGAACAATTCTGACACCATTCTTTTGGAAGGCTCTGAACTGTGCAAAGTGATCTGTACATTCTACAGTTTACTATGAGGCAGAAATACTCATTGCCAGTAAGTCAAGGGAAGGTGTCTATCAAGTTCACCGTTTCAAATTGGGCATTAGATTTGTCTTAAGTGACTAATGGACTCAGACAGTTTGGGAGAAACGTATCTTTGAAACATCATTTGATACAAGGAAACTCTAGAAATTAGACATGACCATAAGAGGCACAATAAAGAATACTGCAGGAAACTTTACAACACACTTGGAGGTGTGATTGAGTCTTCTACCTGGGTTACTGACTGTAAATGTTTCCACAAACACTAAGGATTTTGTAATCCAAAATGAATTTGTACATTTTCTAACTGCTTAGCTTTCCACAAGAAAATTATCAGTGGCTACTTTCTAATGTTTTCATTAGCACATATTAGTTATACCGAATGATGGGCTTAATTATGACACTTCCTTACATGTTCATGACATATTTTGATCATATTCATTACCATCTTCTGTTCTCCTCCAACTTCTAGTGATCCTCTATCTCTTCTCAATTAGTCTCTAGTCTGTATCTGTGTGTGTCTGCGTCTGTCTGTCTGTCTGTCTCTCTCTCTCTCTCTCTCTCTCTCTGAGTGTGTGTGTGTGTGTGTGTGTGTGTGTGAGAGAGAGAGAGAGAGAGAGAGAGAGAGAGAGAGAGAGAGAGAGGCCCATTCAGGTTGCTTATAGCAGCACTATTGAATGATGGTTTACAGAAGCATGAGCTCCTTGCTAATGACAATACCACTGAAGAAAATCTTTCTCCCTTCCCTGCAATGATCAATGTAAACCCTTGTGAAGGACTAGGGCTTATTAGCTTCTTCCTTCTGTACACTGTGCCTAACATGATGTGATGGACCCCCAAACTTAAGCATCTAATCACAACCACTAACAACTCTTGTTGGTAAGAATGTATTCCATCACACCCTACACCATCCCTCAGCACTTACATTCTCTCTGCCCATCTTTCTACTATTGTTCTGTGAGTCCAGGGATGGGTTATGTTGTGAATGTCCCATTTTTGCATGAGCATTCAACAGTCAATTATTTCAACAATTTGACCATTATTGAGTGGACATTCTGATGATCATTGAGCAAGAGTAGGGCTGCAGTTGTTAGTTCTACTTGTTCAGTGAGGTCTTCTCTCGAGTTTTGTTGCTTTCATTCTCGATGGAGTTGCAGTCTTGGCTATTGAGAGCCAATTGGTAGCAACTAGATTGGGGCTCTGTTTCTGGATTCAAGGAGTTGTTCATTCAGTCTTAGTGCAAACAACTATATCCTGTGGGCTCAGCCTATGTGTATGTGACAAAGACCAGGATGTGAAGTGGATGTGTGGACAGACAGTGACTTTAGAGAAGCCACCTGAGCAGCAGAAATTACTGTGATGTCACAATTTAGAGACAAACTTTCCTACCAAAAGAAGAATAAAAACCACAGGGAAGGGAAGACATTCTTTCAGATCAACAGGGCTGCTGAGTACACATCCACATCTCACATACTATGGCTTCCTCTTGCTGGAAACAATACCAACTCATTCAGGGGAATAGCAGCTGGGGGAGTTCACAGAGTGCTGTGGCTTCAGGCAAACCTAATTCTGCACAGCCACTCCTGGATATAGAGTTTGGATCTTACCTTTGAGAATGAATGGTTCATGTTCCTCCTCTGCTCTTCCTGAAGGAACTGTGTGATCAATTAAACCCACTCCTTTGTGTGTGTGTGTGTGTGTGTGTGTGTGTATGCACACATGCACCTGTGTGTTCACAGAGCAATCTAATAAATTATTTTGTAACAGTCTGTATAAGGCTTAAAGGCAAATTATTTGTATATACACCTAGCTTTAGAAGCACAAAATGGCTGCTGATCTTAATGAGGGCATGAGAAGAAGCCCTTTCCCCATGTTTCTGACTGTCCTTTCAAATGTGAAGACATCAGATAAGTGGTCAAATAGGAAACAAACAAAAAGCAATACAATGACCCTGCCATAGGTCACAGTTCAGCCATTTGAGAAAGTCCTGGAAGCCAGTGGCTTTTCTTTCTGTCTGCAGCCTACTGGGCTTATATTCACAACTCTCTATGCACCATGAGTGGTTACTCTGTTGGGGAGTTAATGACAAAAGAGACCAGGGAGGAAAGTGATGGAAGGTATATCTACAGTATCAAATTTACTTCTTAAGCAAAAGCAGATTCCACCAAGGGCATGGAGGATGTGGAGATGGGGTTTATTTCAACAAATAAAAGTACTACACTACGTTGAGACACCATCTTGGCTTCTTTTGAGTGGTAGGGGTAGGAGAAGGTGGATTTTAAAACATGATGTATTTGTTAAATTATTGGAGGTGGGTTTTTTTTTAACTCATTGGAAATCCATCTGAAGAGTTATTTTATGGTGTGAACTTTGTGACTGCAAAGATCTGGCAGCCAAATACTATGTGATATTACAGGAACATTTTGCACCCTTATTGAGTTTTATGTAAATTCTATTTAAGGAAAATTTTGCTTACATTTTCATTAAACTCCCTTCACTCCTTTGGTGGTGTGTGTGCTTAGATAGAATAAGTACTTTGAGATAAATGAAAGAAATTGGAGAAGAGATAGCTTCTGGTTGACACCAGAAGCCCAAAAGTACATGTCACAATTACAGGACATGTGATCTACTTATGAGGATGATCAAGCAATTCCTGGCACTATTAATTACCCACAAGTGTGCAGAAAAGTATAGGTACCCACCAGACACCTGCTTTGTAGGCAAAAGTTTTCTAGTAAATAAAATTATTTTT
>NW_021604615.1:11903608-11904102 GCF_004785775.1 Grammomys surdaster | reverse complement strand
CTTTCTTTCTTTCTTTCTTTCTTTCTTTCTTTCTTTCTTTCTTTTTTTTCTGTTATTGTAATTGATGTACATACATTATTCATATATATTATGCTTCTGTCACTGAATTATCTTTGTCTTTATCCCTGAAGCATTTAGCCACTCAATTAAGTCAAGCCACACATCATAGGAAGACATGGAAATCTCAGCGTGGTCAGGGATCATTTGAGGGGGGTGTTCTTGTTCAAGCTCTGCTCTGTTCTCTTCTTAGGACCTTCAGAGACTCCAGTGTCTTCCTCTGAGAAGATGTGGTTTGAACTTTCTACTTTCAACTTTGACATTCCTTGACTTCTATTCTCAGTATAGTGGAAATTGTGCTAATGAATAAATAATCAGAGGAACGGAACAGAGTAGGTTGAAGGAAGAGGAAAGACACACACGCACACACACACACACACACACACACACAGAGAGAGAGAGAGAGAGAGAGAGAGAGAGAGAGAGAGAGAGAGAGA
>NW_021604615.1:11806725-11903598 GCF_004785775.1 Grammomys surdaster | reverse complement strand
AGAGAGACAGAATGCACACACACATATTCCCTGATTTACTGTTTTAGTTCTCATTAATTAAACACAATGTAGAGTTTATTTCCTCACTGACAGGCAACAAATGTTTCTTTTAATTGATAAAATATGTAATTAGTAACACCTTGAATCTTTTTCTGGTGCCTTCATAGTAAATTGGAGAAGCTGATACCAACTTAGAGCTTTGAGGTCATCAGGATCTTGGTTCTGTGTAAATTTCTGGGTTGCCAAACTACACTTAATTATCTTCCTTGCATGTCCTATGCTCATCTTAGAAGCCCACTGTTTTCTGTAGATTTACCATGAAAGCCTCCAGTTCAAACTTGCCAGTGGGAGTGAATGTCTTCTTGCAGAATTGCAGGAAAAATCGTGCCCTTTTTCAGAGATTCCCTAATTTAAATAAGATTTGGACTTGAACTTAGCATCCAGAAACATCCTGTTTCTAAAATCTCAATGCTAATACTGATGATCATATATTATTTAGAAGAGGGTTTATACCACCACATTGTAGATACGATACTTTGCATCATACAGCAACTCTGGGAGACAGCCCAATGTTCTCGTTTATCATATCATATTTTCCTGACAAAGAATTTGAGGTTCAAAAAGTCACCTTGTCAGCCACATTCTTTGAGTTGTAAAACAAAACCAAGGACACTGTTTTCTAGCCTGTCTTACTTTTCAGTGTGTGAGTGTAGTCCTTTTGCAAAAGTCTCTGTTGACGTTTGTTATACCACAAGATGCTGATGCAGGTCTTATCCTGAAGAACTGTATATATCGAACCAATTGCTTCTCACATTCTTTCCTTGAAACTATTTCTGCTGCAGCTGAATCTCCTTCCACACCTAATGAAGAGCTGACTGTGTTGTAGCGTTTTCTAACAATCTGCCAAATATTTAAATTTTACCAGTCTCCAAGTTATCATATTGAAACACCCAGGCCACCCGTTAATTGCTACAGCCAAGCACTAATAGGCTTGCTAAACACTGTGAAACTGTGACATGACCCTTATGAAAATCAAGCTATGTCCAAAGGGTCTTCAACATTTCTATCCAAAGTCTTTTCCTTTAAAGTGTTTTCCCACCAACGTGTTTATATTGGATCGGTTTCGTTGGTGTAAGAGAAGTAGAACTTAGCTTGTGTTCAAGGAGATGCAACCATGTCACCTGCAGAAATTGTTTGCCCAAGGCAAATATGCTTCATTTAGGGATCATAAAATTCAGGCAAGGAACTGTTTGGGAAATAATCTAGTGACCTATTTAGGGTTTGATAAGTCCATTTTGGAGTGAAATCTTTCTTTCGACTTAACCAAATTCTTCTGACTTCGTCTTCACTTCAAGCCTCGTTTCTATCTGATTTACTCCTCAAACTCATTACACAGAAAACCCTGAAAATACTGGAAGACATGAGAACTGTTTCTTCCAGCTCTCTGGCCTTTCCTTAACTTTTTTAACACCTTTTTTTTTCTACTGTTGACTGTTGTTCTGAAGATGAATGTTGATCATAGTCAGCTATCTCTTTCCCCTGAACTGCACAATGCCTGACTCCAGTAAAGTGAATTTCAGGACAGTGTTATAAATCATTACATATTAGACTGTATGAACTAACTGGCACTTATTGGTTATCCTCACAAAAGAATTGGTAAGAGAGGTCAAATTATTCTTGAACTCTGTATCCACCAACAAGAATAATGTATATTAGTTGTAAGAGAAATATTAATTTGATAATGTTTTATAAAAATGATGTTAAAAATTGAATTATATATTTTACAAAATATTTTTCAGTCAAATGTGCGTGAGGAAGTAAGAATAATACCACAAAATTTTTATTCATGCATTTGCAATTAGAAATTATAGTCTTTGAATGTGTGATTAAACATAGCCTACTGCTAAATACATTTCTGACTTAAAACTTGCGAAATTATGTCAGATAAAAATAAATCTTCCTTCCATTCCTTATTTAGTCCATAATAATTACGGCAAATAGCACCTGTGTGCCAGCTTTCATTCCAAAAAGATTAGGGTTATGCAGATTTTCATTATTATAGAGTTAGAAAAAAAGGGTCTTGTCCGTCCAAACACTCCTTCATAAGTTGAATTTGGTTTGCCGTGGAGTTTCTGAATTTGAGTGCTTGCAAGATCAGAGGAAGTCGTAGATCAAGAGTAAATGAGTTGGGGTCTATGTAGGAGTCACCATTTTTAGAGACATAGGAAGCATAATATTAATCTATGACCCTTTCATATTATAGATGCTTCATAGGATTAAATCTTATTTTACAAAAAAGATCATCTTTACTTCATCCTCATTTGTTTATTTATATGAGTAAAACACACGTGCGTGTGTGTGTGTGTGTGTGTGTGCATGTGCACACACACACATAAACACAGTCAGAGAACAGCTTGATATCACTTCTCACTTTCCAGGAACTGTATCCAAAGGATTAAACTGAGGCCATCAGACATGGTGGCAAGAGCCTTTACACACCGAGTCGTCTTGCCAACCCTATTGCACTATCTTTTAAAAAAAAATTATAAGAAGTGGAAGGGGCCTTATGCTTGGACTTTTGTGAAGTCTTAATATGAGCAAGATAAGATCCAGAAAGCAGCACAGATAAGGGCACGTGTAAGCACTTTGAATTCTCCAGGACTCTCTGACAGGTCTTACTTTAATCTTTCCTGCAGAAGACATATAAGCACGGGAGCATTTAGGGCATTTAGGCTACCTCCTCTCTCTACTCTTTTCTTGAGATATCGTCTTTCTTCATCACCTAGCCTTACCTGAAAGTCTCGATCTTCCTGCCTCAGTCTTCTGACTGCTAGGTTACCTATATATTTCACCTTGCCCTGTAGGTGTTGGCTATTCCTGTTGAATACACAATAGTTACAGCAAAACACAGAGACTCTATTTTATCAGAGCATTTCATTGATTTTTCTTAATAAAATATTGAAAGTTTATAACGTGTAATCTTATATTTTGGTGTCTACAGTCAGTTTTAACTTTCAGTGGGATCCTATGATAAGATCTACAACTCTTCTCTGATCTTCTGTATTAAAATTCTTGGGACTGGGGTTATAGTACAGTAATAGAATACCAGCTTGGGATGAGGCTCTGCTTCCTAGCCCTAGTGTCTCAAAAAGAAAATAAATGCAAATCTGTGTTACCTGTTCCATCAGTTAATTCCATGGGTTAAGTTTGCATTTTCAAACTATTTTATTTTTCAGTGGGATAGTCACATGAGCTAGTATTTCATGTATTAGAGCAACTGCTGTTTATACATCAAAATCATTACTACTTATTGTTCACATTTTTGCTGAAGGCTGCAGTGATAGACCATATATATGGCTAGATTATGTCTACACATAGATTGCATCAAAGTAATATATTGCTGTATGGAAATAAGATTGCGATGTCTCATGGGAGAAACATCATATGTTTTGTTCATAGAGACAAGGCTTCTGGAACTGTGTTTGTAAATTTTTAAAAATGATATTAGTAATAGGACTGAATAAACACTTCTAGAATCTCCCTGTTCTGGGTATTTTGAGGTATAGCCATTTATAATGTTCACTTAACTCTGTTTTTCAGACAAGTGATTTTTGTGTAATAGACAGATCAAAAAGCCACGTGTCTTCCCATCTCCTGAGGCGAATGAATGAGGGAAAGCAGGAGTGAGCTCAAGCCCAAAGCAGGGTTTTCCCTCTATTCTGTGGTTTCTTTGCTTTCCAGCATTTTAACCTGTGATTATGTTCTACATTCATTTTAAGTGAGATGGAGAAAAAAATCAGTTTCTGTATTCTGTTTTTGAGTATTAAATTGTCTTTATATTTATATATGTGAAGGCAAAGAAGAAGCAACTGGTGTAATCACCCTAGAAAACATGAATATCTAAAGTACACAAATGTATACTTCTTTGCAACATTTTCCATAATCCAATGTAGAAAACCCTACTAACAGCTCACGGTATTTAAGTACGGTGAGTACGTAATGGATATACTGAGAACCTGTCCTGCACATATTCTAATAGAGACTAGGCTCTACTGGGTGCAGAACAGGGGAATGTCTGGCTGTTGAGCATCTGAAAAGAATGGAAGACTTAATGAAGTCAATTGCTTTCTCCAGCAAATCCATCTGCTTCAGGTGGGATATGTGGGCATTAGAAGCAGAGATTGGCCAATGGCTGAGTTTGACATGAGCAATTAGAGGGGTCGGGGCAATTGCTGAGTCCTCACAGGTCCAGGTAGAGAGGGGATAACACCTCGAGTATCCCTCTAAAACCCTCTAAAACTACATCTAGCATGACAGAGAGTAGCAACTTGGGTGTTGTCCTTAGTCATGGATCGATCTAGGAGGTTGATGATCCACTGGAAGATTGGTGGATGTAAGAAACAGAACTGTATACACAATAGAATAATGAGGGGGGAATGAAAGGTGAGGTTAATCACAGTTTTTTTGGGGGAGGATGGAAAGGGTTTATTAAAACTTCTAGCTCACAGTCTGTTATATGGGGGAGTCACAGTAACAGGAGCTTGAGACAACTTATCACTACACATCTGCAAGCAAGAGCAAAGACAAACCATACAAGCTGTCTGCTTGCTTGCAATAGGCCAGTCCCCTCCACAGTTTTTTCTTTATGAAGAACTGGGCCATTTTGGACCAAACGTCCATCAATCAGGTCATAGGACTGCAGGGAAAATTAATTATTGAGTATTATGTTTTCTTATATCTTAAACTATAAAGCAAATATCTTTGTGCTTACTGGATATTCTTATGAAACATGACATTTATACTATCTCTACTCTTTGAAAACCATTTGGTGTTCATATTTGAGTAGAAATCCATCATGAATCAAATTGTATTCCTCAGCTAACATCAAGAAGTTTCATTTAACAAGGTTGGTTTGTTTTTCTACATCCGAGCATTCGGAATGATAACCGTTTTGAAACCCAGTTTTCTTTCTCCCTATCTTCAATGTGCGAAAAAGGCACCATTTTCAATTATTTTGGAAAGTTTAGACTCTTCGGCTTTCACAATGCAGTGTGGCACTAGGGGCAGGCATGTGTCTTTGGAGGTGTGAATTTGTTATTTCTATTGTTACATCTTCCTTTTATCCTGGGAATCAGCTGCAGTCCTAATTCCAACAGTTCCTTAGCTATGGGAAGCATGTGACAAAAGAGGTTTTATTGTCATGGTGATGTTAAACTAGGGGGCTGTGCACAGGCTTGTTACCATCCAAGTAAGAATATTAACTGAGATTCATGCTAATTGAAACAGACTTGGGCTAGTGGGATAGCTCACTTAGTGAAGGAACCTGCCGCCTGGCTTAAAAATGTGTTTGATCTATGGAACTCACATGTGGAAGAAAAGAATTCCTGCAAGACATCTGTATGCATGCATAGCACACACACACACACACGAATAAAAGCTTTAGACTAAAGGAATTTATGGCTCTGATACAGATTATAAGCATTGTTGTGAATGTTAAATTCCTTTAAATTAAAATATTTCACTGAGGCTGGTGAAATATTTCCCAGCACTCCCATGGTAGTGTTCATTGTTGTCTGTAACTCCGGTTTTAGTGCCATCTTCTGGTCTCTGTGACCACTGTGCTCATATGGTGTACATATATACATACATAAAGGCAAACACACACACACCTTGAATATATCGCATGGAAGTATTCCAACTGACCTTGAAGAAAGGTTCTAGCTTAAGGTTTAGGTGTCATTATGGAACAAGAGATTTACAGTGCAGAGTATATCTGGTGTGAGCTTAAGAAAGTCCCTCATATTTTAGCAATAATAATTTATCTTGTGTTAGTTGTGCTGTGATATAGGTACAGTGGCTTTCTCATGCTGAAGGGTATTATCTTGGCTGTCAGAATACTGGAATATCTTAGCGTTAATTGTTCAGCAGAAGAAAAAGACCATTGAGAAGTCTTAAGATGACGGCAGAATTGACACAGACTCAATACAAGTGTTTTCTAGTGCCAGTTCTTTCCACTCAACATTCTCTTTGCAAACAAATGCCAAGTAACAGCTCGGAGCCTTCAGATTGTTCTCTGAACACAAGGACTCACTCTCTTTGATTGATCTATAAGAAAAAAAATGAAGATTAAGTTTATCTGCTCAAACATTTCCAATCAATGGCTAATTGAGTTCGCTCTTGCCCTCTGGAGAACTCCAGATGTCTGGTCAATTTCTTTCCACGCAGTAACATCAGAGGTTCAAAATGGCATAAAGCAAAATGGTAATTTGTAAAAGGCAAAAAAATTCTCTATGGAATTTTCAACGGTAGATTGCCAATGCTTCAGTCACTCTGGCTGGTATTTTTAAACAGAGCTTGTGAAAAAAGGAAAGGATGCACTTACATAATCACTCTCAGTTATTTGAAGGCTGTGTTGACAGCATACCATAAATTCCTCAGGTTTTTACAGTTGAAGTAGATCAGAATTATTTTTAATTGAGGCGCATGTTAAATCCAATTTCATAGTTCTTTTTCATTTTTTTTCAAACAAAAATTATTAGAAGGATAATTTGCAAGGCATTACTTAGGAACAGCGCAGCTCATGATACATGTGCTGCTCACTGGTCTTTTGGTTTTTCAGTGAGTAAATCTGTTAGGTGCTCATCTTGGGTTTTCTTATGGGTGGGCATAAGAGCCTGCTGCTTGGGTCCTGCACTTGGAAGATCTATGGGTTACCTCCTACTGCAGTGTTAGAGTGAGCACAGCCATGAGCTTCAGTAGCTGACTTGATCTGCATCCCAGCAGGTCCTTTAGGATACCTCCAGTGACAGCTTCAAACTTTTGTTCAGTTAAACACCATTGCATCATTTGTCAAGTGAGCATCCAGTGACAGGTAAAAGAGATCCCCTGTGTTATACCAATGGATGTAACTACATCACACCTTTGCTATCCTTATGGGCCCAGCACTGTAACTTGAGTTCCAGATACAGTGGCCATGCTGCAATTGGGATCACTTGAGATAGTTGAGAGCCATACTTAACTTTCATGTGTGACCCACGGTAAACTTCATTTCTCTCTGGTATGAACAAAGCAGAAAGCCAGGGGCTTCTTAACATAACCAAGAAAAGATTTTATGGATCATGGTCCCAGAGATTAGGAATTTTGAATTTAGTATTAGCTTCTACCTGTAGACAAGGGGGCTGGACTTCACCCTTCTGTCCAGACTTTGCTCCCCGGTATAGTCAACCCATTCCCTAAGCCAATGGGCTAACTCAGTCTGAAGGTAGAACCCTTATGTGCTAATCACCCTCTGGAGGTCCTACATCCAAGCATGGATGGGCAAATTGTAGCTCAATTTAGGTACGAGCTGTGAAGAACAGATTTACACAACACATTTTAAGACATAAAATTCTATAAATTTTAGAGATAAATCCAAATACTTTATTCATATTGAAAGAAGGTAGCAGTCACCCTGTGCTTTTTAAAGTACTGATGCATGGCATGACCCTGCTCCTAGCATCCTCTGAGGCAGAAGCTCAGAAGTTCTCACTCCAAAGCTCAGATAAACCTGAATCTCCAAGGCCAGTCTTCTGCCCAAACAAGTCATCTGTCTCCAGGACATAGTATCACAGTAGAAGAAGAAAATGTCACAAGATCCCAGATCTCTGCAAAACTGAGTTAAAGTTGCACATACAACAGCCTGAATCTAAGATCATCTCTGGCAGTATCCAACACAGCAAGGATTCAGTAAATGTCAGATAACTATTACCACTGACTAATTCATTTCACTTTAAATATTTCACGTATTTCAGAAGTCCTTTATATTTTGCCTGAAGGCAATTAATCATTTTTTTCTGGTTCTTCAATATAACTATTTGTACATATCAATGCTTTATAATTTATTTGCCTCCTAGAGATATTTTTAGGCCTCTCATTGATACCTTATTCAATATTTGGAATAACTGGGATACCCACTGTAAAAAACTGCTATTGAAATAACCCAAGGTGTGAAGGGTGAACAGATGAATGGCAAAGCATGAGGGAAGCCCCAAAGAAAGGTTCCAAGAGTTAATGTGCAGAAACCTCCAGACGCAAATTCTATTTCAAAATCATATCATGTATATATTGGTACAATCAAATCAGTCTACACCAGTTCCCATTGGAGGGAATGATGTATGAATAGCAGTCTTGAGTCTATGAGCATAAAAAGAGCTTTGTCTCCAAGTCAATGTTTGTCTCATTGAAGAACAATGCTGACACTGATTTGACTTCAGTTAGGAACTACTGTTGAGTTTTCAAGCCTTCCAAAAATGCATCTCAGAGCAAGTTGTATGATACCTTTGTGAAGGATGTTACTCACTTGCATTCCCAGTCAGTGCATCCATGTGTAGTAGTTGCTACTGATTTATTCATTTTGTTCTGTGTCTATGAACCTCCCTTCTCAACTATAGAAACTGGACCTCAAGTCTTTGGGAGAAAGAATGGATGATGCCAATGATCCAAGAGATAATGAAAGCAAATCCTAGAGTGAAGAAATGTTTTCTGATCTCAGATGCCCATACTAGCTACACTCAAATGCCAGGATTTGGTAGGACATGAGATATAGAGCCCTTAGGATCAGTGTAGGACATTCTCTGAAATACTAGTGAGCTTAAATAGCAAGCTATATGATAGAAATTGTGTGGACCTATACAGATTCCACAGAGTCTACCTTCTTATAAGTAGTTACTAATTCAATATACACTTTACCATTTGGAAATGCCATGCAGATGATGCTGTTTTTTGAAGGGAAAAAAGCAATGTTTTAGAGTGTCAGAGCTATGGTCAAAGAGGCACTCTAGACATAGGTCAACCATACAAAGATTTTCAAATAGAAACACATATGTTTCTGGGCAGAAACCATTTTAATTATTTAAGTAAATAGTGATGATGATGATGATGATGATGATGAGCTAACAGGAGAGTGGTATCACAGATACTTCTGACTGAGGGGGTTCTGGTTAGTTTAGCAGGACCACAGGAAGCATTGTTATAGGAGAGCTGTCATGGAAGTTCAGCACTAGAAAGAATGATTAGACATCTTGGCAGCATTCTGTGTTACACTTTCATACTGTACTCTTAATATTGTCCTAAGTACAGTGCCCACACCAGAAGCACATTTCTATAAACAGGTGCCACTCCAACATCAGATACAGTTATCTTTAAGTTTGCTTGTCATTTTGCTCACTACAGGCATGTATTACTTATCTGTCATATCTGAGCAAAATTGCCTAAGAGAATGATCATTGAAAAACTGGAAGAGAGGATACTGAAGGGCTAATATGTATAAGATAATGAATTTAATATACATTTCCTAAAACATAATTATTATTTGACAAGTACTTTTGCATGCTCCTATGGGGTCAGGCACTGTTTAGCTAATTGTAAGTTCTCTATCCTAACATGACATACTGTGATGGAATCATAGCTGTACCTGTGCCACAGTTATGAATATATGTTAGCCTTTCAGAAGACAGTCATTATCATTATCTTACAAAGGAAAGTAAAGAAAAAAATTCCAATTCTAAATAAGGGAGCTCATCTTAGTAAGAAATTGTTTTCCATACCTCAGAGGGTAGGTATTTAGGACATTCTATTAGTAACAAACAACAATAAGCAAGTGGTATCCATGGAGATATATAGGGATGAATAGGGTAAGATAGTCCTTAGGATCTTGTCTTTTAGTGAACTGAAGTAATTGGAGGATTTAAATTAAGGTAGATGTAATGATTACTTTTAATTGTCAACTTGACACATCTAGAATGATCTGGGAATGGTGACGCAATGAAGGCTTCCCTAGGTGAGATTGGACTGTGAGCATCTCTGTGAAGGTTGTATTGATTACCAGGAAACCACACCCATGATGGGCAGCAAGATTCATTGATCCTGTTTCATGTAAAGGTGGAAAAAGCAGGCTGAGACAAGTGTACATGTGTGAGTCCATTGCTGTCTGCCCTTACCTCTGGATGGAATGTTCTCTCACACTCCTGACTCTGAGACCTCACTGCCCTGAATGACTTTAACTTGGAACTGTCAGCCAGAGAGACCATTTCATCATTTTTTTGTTGAGATGAAATAAAGACCACAGATAAGATGACCAAGGAGTTTAAAGTAGATAAATATCTACAAGGGGAAGCCAAGAACCTTAAGAAGCAGGAGAGAGGCCCCCAGCCACCAGAACAACAAGACTGCCTTGTCCAGAGAGACCACATGAAAGCCCTTGGAAACTGGTCAGACTCTGCATACATTTAGTGATAAAACAAACAGGAAATCCCGAGAAAGTACCATCTTCTGCTGGCTGCATAGTAGTGTCTGGAGAGGTCCTGAGAGGTCCAGAGAGGTTCTGCCATTAATATGCTCAGGATGTTTCTATGCAGTGTTTCAAGAATCCATGGCCTCTGAGTTCTTTTTAAAAATACACAACATTTAGGAGCCTATAAGACTCATATTTTTAACTTGTTAATTCTCACAAGAAACAAAGAAACAGAGGGAAGTACTTTATATAGTTCCCCTCAAATGTTCTTGTCTTTGCCGAATGCATAAAAAGTCAATAAATTATCTACTTTCTTTGATTTAAAGGACATGCATTTTCAGACATTTGTCAGCAACGTGGGATATGTTTTCTACATGAAAGCTTTGCTTTTTCTCTTTGCACTTTAAAATGGGAAATTGGTGATGGCTTGTTAAAAAAAAAAAGCTTCATTTATTTATTGAGTCACTAAATCTAATTAGGTCTATTATTCTTAAGAAACTCCATGGTAACTCACCCAAAAGACTGATTCACATAGATCCCATGCTTGACTAGATTATTAAGCCTGCAGCAGAGCTCAGAGCTCTGCCTCACTTAAAAAAGCTGTCAGAATTTCTATTCATTTCAAGAGTTTAGAAATTAACTGTGGGAATATTTCTGGCTGAACTTTGGAGGGCCTGAATGCAAAGGCCTTGATATCTTCAATGCAGGCTACACTTCATCTTGAATACTTTTAACTTCCCTTTACCTCCATGAATGGTTTTATGAGAGACATATGCACTGGTCAGAGGACCTCTTTGTGGTGGTTAAAAGCAGGTACATACGGAACAAAGACATCCAGCTTTCATTTGATTGATTTTCACAACTAGAAATAAAATAAAATTAAAGCCATGGTGGCTGTATTAAACAGGAGGACTTCTCTTGTACTAATGTTGCATCCTATGTGCCTACATGTGGAGCATTTGTGAAGACTGTGTTGTATAAACCGCATGACCTACAACTAATAGAGAAAACCATTGCTTATGGAATGTAAGTACAGATCCATGAATGTCCCCTCCCCCAGAGCCCAGGAGAGGCAAGTTACTGATCATGAGCTATCAAGTACTCTCTGCTCTATAATAATATCAAATGAGTGCTGAAAATCTTTCTCTCTCCACTTCGTGACTGGTACCATCTGTTGACATCACACAATTATGGAAAAAACTAACATCTTACTGAATAGAGAGGAGCAGAAGGCGTACCCGAGTAAGTGATTTAAATGTGCCTTGGTATAGGCAGTGGCTTCATCAATTTGCACTGGCTGTTGTGAGGGCTGGCATGGTAGTGGCAGAGAACAAGTGATTCTGATGGTACTATTGATTGCTTAGCATACTCTTGCTCTGTTTATTCTACTTTTGAGTTTAAAGACAAGCATGAGGAATCTTGATGGGGGAGAGGGGAGAGAACACGTGACAATGAATGGCCACCAGATAGCAAGTATTTTCCGTTGCTTTGCCACAATTTCTCTAAAAGGATAAATGTTACTGCCTGCCATTCTTCCTGGCATTTACTTTCTAGAGTACCATTGGATTAGTTATTTTTAATCTTTTGCAAAGATGCTCAAATCACAATCATTTTCTCATATAAAACTCCCTTGCAAAAGTTGGCAAAGGTAGTCACGTCCATTCTAATGTATTTTCCCTTTCTTAAATTATTGAAGTCCAACAAACGTGCAGATGGGATCCATGAAATGAAGTTTCTGATGTCGGTGACTAGGGATTTGTATTTAGTTGCTTATTAAAAATGAAGTTTTTAACCAATACCTATTTTCCCTTGAAGATACCTTAATTCTTATCGTTTGTTAAGACCCATTAGCTCATCTGTTTGGGGTTACAAGTCTGACTCTTGTATTCCTGAAGGCTACATGGTGGGTGACACATATGTTGAGGACTGACATAGACATACCTGACTCCTGATCTGGGTTCCACACTGCTGACATTTCAGGTCCACAGATCAGTGCTTCTCAGTTGTCAGGAAAGGTTTTCCATCTTATTACCAGATTGCATTTTCCTTGGTTTTTCTTGCTGGTAGTTTAATACATCCCTTACAGTTGCATTTCTTGTTCATTTAGCTGAAGTCTCAAGTTGTTGTATTTCTTCCCTCTCAAGGAGGGGATCATTTTTGTATATTTGTATTTTTCCAAAGATTTTCTCAAATCTCTACCTAGAACTGGGATCCAGCATTGGCTGAGACCAGAACAAAGAGCTAGGTTTGTGTGTTCACAGATTAGCTTTTACCTCTTCAATAAACTGTTAAGATTCTGGATAGACAAGAATGGGAGCCCAAGTTCCACCTCAAGGAATGTCTTGACTTTTGGGGGATTTCCCAAGATGCTGTGCAGAGCAGCAGGTGGGCAGAGAGGTATCTCTGTGCCTAACAGTGAAATCGTAACCCACTCAAGCAGCCTGTTCCTGAGCTCCTTTGAGAAAGTCCTCATAAAAGCGTTGTTGGCATGTGAAACCATTATGCCATGAGTAGTTGGACACTCACTATGTTCCCTGCCTTCATGTCTCCTTGTAATGTCCTATGGTTCTCTGTAATCATTACCATTTACCTAATTGAATTCATGTATACTGAATAAACAAATATGTCTGAAATTGATTATATTTGTGTCTCTGTCTATTTTGGTTGATTACTAAAACACATAGTGTTTGTTCTCTAAGTTGAAAAGGTGAGTATGTTAGATATTAATGAGGACTCACTCTTGAGAAGTGCCTGATGATTACAGAACTCTTTCCTGCTTTCAAAAAGTATCCTTTGATTGGTTTCCCAGAGTAAATCCTAGAGGTGGTCAGTGTTCCACTGGGACATCTTCAAAGTGACTAACACAACCCTTCCTGAGCTGCAGAGGACCAGGTCAGCCTCAAAAGACGTGAGCTCTTTACAGCAGTCTGGAGCAGGGTTCAAGATCATGTTGCTAATGTGTGTAATTTCTGTGGAACACCAGACAACCACCTTCCGTACACAAAGGCCCTGACTTGTCTAAAACATTTCCTGTGGTGTAAAAATCCCAGGGTGGCTCCCAGCACTACCACACCAGCAATTCATGTGAGTTTGAACTTAAGACACAAAAGCCCAGCATCATCTCCTATGTCTACCAGAATCTGTAGTGATCAGTTCCATTGAGAGAAATTAACAGATAAGAGCAAAGGGTCATAAGGTACTTAAGAAGTGGTGTTTTGATGACTTAAGCTTTTCAAATAAAATAAATTGTAGTGATAGCTATTAATTTAGTGTTTTCTAATTACTGTTTTTTCAATTGATAGTTGGCAAAAAAATACTCAACATGTCTTCTCTCACGAGCAGGTCAGAGCCCAGCTTGGGCAGGTCACAGGGTTGTCAGGAGCAGTCCAAAGATTCCCTTTAATACTGATTGAGTTGGGATGCATCTGCACACAGCAGTGGAGGCAAGGAAACCTTCCCTGACTGAGTTCTGAGAACAGGGAAAAGCCAGAGGAATAAAGATTACACAGACCGTCTAAGTTTCACTGACCATTTTAATCAGGTAAATTGAGATAAAAACTACAAATTCTTCAAGTAATAAGTTAGTGCATCTAGCTGGTTACCACCATTAGCGGATGAAAACAAGCAAGCAGATGCTGAAAACTCTCTCTGTCTCTCTGTCTCTGTCTCTGTCTCTGTCTCTCTCTGAAGGCAATGTGGGAAACTCAGTGAAGCATTGGATGATGTGAACACTACTGTACCTCGAGCTGATTTTCCAATCCCCAGGCTTGCAACAACAATAACAATATAGAGTGGATGTCTGCAGCCCAGTAGCTCACACAATTTGAATGAGTGATAGGATGCAGCTCTTTCAACATGTACCATACATGTACAGATCAATGTATGTGTCATGTTAAATACAGTTTTATCAAAAGAAATCCTATCAAGCTTGAAGTATGGGTTAGTTTATAAGTTTTTCTCATTATCCCAGGTGGTTGAAATGAGTCATCCTGCAAATCAACCATCGACGTCAGCCATCTTGACAGTGTGAAGTGCACAGGGTGCTAGCCTGTAGCCTAACAGCTTCCGACCAGATTTTTTTAAAAAGGAGGAGGGGGTGGGGATGGGGTTGTTATTTTCGAGCTACAAATAAAAATGTCACCTTTGAAAAACACAAGCTTCTGCTATTTAAAATCTGTTTGTCTCTTCACTGAGACACTTGTCACCATGTATTGTAATTGGTAATTGTTGGTAAAAATAATTTCTCAAGCCATGACTCCATGAGGTTGGAGAATTCATGTTTACTGGTGGATTTTTTTCTTTATACCTCACAGCAAGCAGTTGATCCGGACTGTTGTTAGGTTGAACAAACATAGGCAGAAGTACATAGAACAAATATGCTTGCTAAAATGGAGAAATGGCGCCCACACCTTTCTAACTGATAGGTGTCAGGCAAAAGTGTCTCTATTTATGCTGTATTTCTTGATGTCAGTGGACATTCCTCACAGTGGGGGAGCTTTTCAGATACTGAAAACCTTGACCCAGAGTAAAGCCAGGGCAAGCTGACTCACAAACAAGACACTGTACTAGGAGTCTGCTTTTCCAGCAAGATTTCAGGGAATTACTCTGAGTGCACGTTCCTTATAACCCAAACTTTCAGAAAGTCATTGAAGACAGCCAGGCAGATTCAGAGACAGGTATAGGTCCTTAATAGTTCCTGGCAAGTTTAGCATTACATACAGATAGGATGAAAACAGGTTTAATGCTTAATTTTGACAACTTTCATGTATGAATTGGCACTTCCAGTTGTTTGATTTGGGGGGTATAGGTAGCAGTTAGGTGTCACTGGTAAGTTGAGCATGAGCTGTACAAGGGTAAACTTCAGGTTGCTTAGCAACAGCAAGTACCATACTGTGGTCACCAGGTAGCCGTCCTGGTAATGGAGTCATTACAACCATGGCACCATCATTATACATTGATTTCTCACTGATGACACAGGTCTTACCTAAAAGGTGCTTCTCTAGTTAGCTAGTATATGTTGATAAACAATTTCAATCAGTTCAAATAAACAGGCTTGTATTTTCACAATGACGGAATATTACTCATATCATTTGGAAATAGTATTCCAAATGGAGCAGGAGGCTTTTGAAAATCTCATTGTCAAACATGTCTTGGGTCTTCAGGATGTTTTCTTATTAGAGAGGCAGAACCTATGGATTCTTTTTGAGTCATTTCAGCTTTCCTTAAAACACACATTCATTTATTCATTCTTCATGGAAGGTTTAAAGGGCTCATTTCTTTTCTAGACTGTGGGATGAATATTTCTTTTAAGTAGTATCATTTTATTTTTCTGCCTTGACATCTGCTCCTATATTACTGTCCATTCCCCTCTTAAATGTAGTTACAAAGACATGGCTATGGCATGAAAACCTCATGCTGCTTGTTAGCAAATCTATTGCATGTTAATCTGAGGCAAGGACACAGAGTTTTCTTATTAATCTCTGTTCTAAAATGTCTGTTATATCTTCACCCACACGGAATGATCTTGCATGCAAATCCTCTGTGTTTAATTATTTATTATTTACTTTATTTTTGTGCTGATTACATGCAATCATTGGTTCATAATACTGGTCCCATCCATACGTATATTTCTTCCTGTTCACCTCATCATCCTCTCCTGACACCCTCCTGCTCCTGTTGGTTCTGCCTTGGTCTCCATCCACTTCAGTCTTTATTAGTTTTCTGATGACTGCGTGGGTTTCAGAAGAAAAGGAATGTGTAAAGTTTTATAGTTCCTTAAGAACTCAAGGTAATTTTCAGTTTTGAATCCATTTGTTGTGGTCCTCAGGATCAAACTCAGAACCCTGTACCTGATAATCAAGTATTCCACTCCTGTATTACATTCCTGTATGACAGTTCAGAAAAATTTATGAAATTCTCAATACCTGCCATTTTCACAGCAAATAATCACTGGAATGATTTTTTTTTCTGGTTTCACTTCATATAGATTTTAAAATTCACATTTCAATTTCCATTTGCATAATACTATTATAGCAATGTCCAAGTGTAAATGGAACAGAAATCTATACAACAAACACTCTTACAATTAAAGTCTCACATTTTTATTGAAAGAAACATTAAAGCAAAATAGAATTTCAATAATTCAGGAAAAACTGAGTCTTAGTGCCATTAAAACCTTGTATTTCCTTTGGAATCCAAAACAAATGAGTCATTAATTTTGTGTTCCTTTTTTTTTTAAGTTTTTAAATAAGAAAATGTGTGCCTTCTTGAATCCACTCATGTATTATTCAATGGTCCTCTTTAATTGGAATGTTTTCTTCCATTTAAGAGAAGGTTTAGTTCATTAGCATTTTTAGAAATCAAATTTCTGTTGTCACACCTGTGGCCACGACAGTCGGTTGCATTTTTTTCTTGCAGAAATGACATGAACTAAATAGCAAGCAATATTTCCTAATTTATATCATGATGAAATTGGATTGGTTTGAAGAGTATTAATTTCATTAGGTGTTTATTCAAAATATCTAATGAAATTTATGGTATTCAAATCTATTCATTTTCTAAGAACATTCTGCAGAATATATTTTATTGCTGCATGTTTTCTATTTGTCATGTATAATTCAAAACTTGTAAGGTAGATTCTGTTTAAAGTTGGCATATCAGAGATCTGGAAAAATATCCCTTTTTTTCTATATCTATAAGTAAAGAAGGTGTGAGTAATTTATAGTACCTAGTAAAACTCTGAGCCCCCACACAGTTAATGAAAGCTGATGATTACCACGCTGCAGGCTGAAAAGAATACAGCTTGGAAATATCTTCAAGAAAAGACTGTAAATAACTCATGAGTAACATGGAGAGAATGTTCCAGAAATGTCACATCCAGGAGTTTTACATTGCCTAGCAATATTAAGAAAACCAGGTAAAACACTTCATAGGTGGCTTCACACATCATTCCAGAGGCTCTGCATCCGTTTCTTAGCAGGCTTTGTTTTATTTTCCCAGACATAGTGGAAGGATCACACCTCAGTACTACAATGGCTGGAACAATTAGCAAATAAGAACAGAAACAGCAAGCATGATAGATGGTGGTTCCGAGGTCTGGGATCTCAGATGGTTCTGAATGGTAATCCTTCGTTACCAACGAACAGAGGACTGCATTACTCCTAGGTGAACTTGGACAAGAATGGAAGTTGAAAGTCCACAGGGAACCCACAACCTGAAAGAAGGCATGATATAGAATCAGGGGTTCCTAGAAGAGGAGTTTAATGTCAGAGAAAAACACTTTCCTCCTTTTATACTCTGCTTTCATAGTTGACCAGTATCTTGCAAAGAAGGGACTTGTGCCTCTCACAGTTATTACTCAACAATTTCCCTGTCCTACTATTTTATCTATGTGTGTTGAAGCCAGCCATTTTTAGATTTGAAACTCTTTCTTGTCCCATTCCCTGCCAATGTTTTCCTTTTGTTAGGAAGCTTCAAGCTCAACAAGCACTTCAGTTTCTGAGACAAGTGGTACTTGAGGTTTTAACTTTTGCTTGAAAATCTGGTGCTAATCTGCAGGTTGGGCAGGTGGAGCAAATGTAACAATCCCAAGGATGCTGAGAGACTTGAGCTTGGGGATTACTTTATTCTCATCTCTGTTTCCGCATAAACTCCCCCTGCAGTAAGCAACTTAGAAAAGAAAAAGGGTATACTGTAGCTCTCAACTGTTATAGTCCTTCCCTGCCAGAAAGTCCTATCAGCAGAAGACTGAGCTTCTGAGAAGCGGTTCATGTCTGTCTCATGGTCAAAAAAAGAGACAAATGAAGGCATGTAGACTTACTTGTGCTCAACTCATTGTCGACATTTGAAACAGGATCCTCTATCTAGGGAATAGTGTCACCCAAAGTGGACTGGGGCTTTCCATATTTATTAACACATAATCCAGACAATCCCTTCATGTATCAAATGTAGTTCAACCTGATCTAGGCAATCCCATGTGGAGACTCTCTTTCCACTCTTCCCTGGTGATTTTGAGTTGTTTCATAGGAGTGACTAGAAATAACTGTAGCAATACTCAACACAAATGCTAGTTTGCTGCATGGAAGAGCATGGGATTGGAAGGTCAGACATTTTCATTGTCAGTGTTGTAAAAACAACTTCTATATTCTCCACATTATTAAAAAATGTAAAATGTTGACACCGGATGGCTTCACTCTGTCGTTGATGTATTTAATGTATTTTAATTTTGTAGAACTTTACTAATGGCACTCACAATATTTTTCTATAACTAAAATGGCATACTTTGTAATGTATTTTAAGTTTGTAGAACTTTACTAATGGCACTCACATTATTTTTCTGTAACTAAAATGGCATACTTTGTAGATGGAGGCTAATGGACAACTTATTCCTTATTGTACTACATTTGTAAAATGATATCTAAAATGTTAGTGTCATCAACTTTATTTTTAAATGATATTATTCTTTGAGTTAACCATCATTCATAATTTTTGTTTACACTTTAAGAGAAAACATCCTTTTGTAGACAATTTTAAGTGTTCGGCAGAAGAGCCATCCTCTCCTCACTCAGTCTAACTATAAAAGACTGAAGATGTTTGCTTGGTGGACCTACTGGTTTTAGATCTTTATGCCTGTGTCTGTTATGTACATATGAGTCCAGAAGAGGGCAGCAAATCCCCTGGAGCTAGAGGTACAGGTTGTCGTGTGTTGCCCTATGTGGGTTCTGGGAATTGACGTCAGGTCTTCTAAAAAAGCAGTAAGTGCTATTGACCTCTGAGATTCTAAATGTATGTATTTTAAATGTAAGGCCATTTAAAACTGTGTTCTAGAAACCTAAGCGTACAAAAAAACTGTGCAGTTGCAGTATTGAATTGTGAGTCTTCATCTTCATATATTCCCTAGAGCATGACTCTTTTCTTCAAATGTTTTGCTTTAATTCCAAAGGACAGTTGTCATGCATTGGATCTACTTTTTGCTATTCAAAATCCTCTTGTTATAAGACTAGCTAAAGTCTTTCAATTTTTGCACGGCGTTGACTAAAATATAAAGGTTGAAAATACTGTGAAGGTTTATGACAATGTATTTAAAAAATTAAGAAGATTTGGATCCATTTCTAAGAAATTCTACTTTATCAAAAAGATCCCAGTTGATTCTCTTTAGTGGTTCTGTTGAATCATGGGGATGCCTCTTCTTGGTTGAGATATGCTGGAGAACTGGTCAGAAAGTTAAGATACTAAGTGATATTTCTAGCCAAAAGTTAAAATGCTTGGTAACTAAAAATATATCACATCTGGCTATATGAGTCCCAGGAGGCAAAATGGTCCCTGGCTGAGAGACACCAAATATCCAGGAAGATAGAGTGGATAGTGTGCTACTGAGACTGCAGAAGATTCAGGGGAGTCTCAGAAAAATACCACGGGATGAAACCCCAGATGAGTATTATTTGTGTTAATGTTTTTAAAAATAGGAAAGAAAGAAAGAATATTGAGGCCTAGGGCCAAGTGAACTTTGACATAAAAACAGATGTAGTTAGTATGGAAAAAGGTGATCACACAGGCCCTCATTCATAAATACCATTGAAAATTAAAACCAGAAACACTACCAGTTATTTGTCATGGAATGCAATGCCACACCAGGTGAATTTTTACTAAGAATATAATGGAAGCTTGACAGAAGAAGACTCTTACATTTACCACATTTACTGAATAAAGTAGAAGAGAAAAAGTCATCTGACTGATCTAAGAGGAGCAGGAAAGTGTGTGATCACAATTTTACACTGTTTAGAATCGAGACATTTACAAACTAGGAACAGAAGGAAGCTTCCCCAGAGTGATAAATTATATCAGCCTTGCTATATAAAGGGTACCTAAAAATTGCATCTACCCAAAAAATCTACAGGAAGCATTATTCTTAATGGAAACACATGGTCCTATTTTAAAAGTCAGAATCAAAATTTTATCTACCATTACCTCTTCAAAGAAGTTCTGCACTAGGTTTCATTTCAGTGCCATCAGAGGTACAGAAGTATATTGGAAGTCTTAGAGTTGTGAAGGAGTAAACAAAACTATGATTACTGTTGTCAGAGTAGAAATATTCTGGTGTCTCCACGCCAATTATTAAAATGTGAGATTACCAGCCTTGCAAAGATCACATATTTGTAGTTCAGTTCTTCTATGATAATTACTGTTTTGATTTTTATAATTTCACATATGTACATCTTATATTCTGACCATTCACCTACACATGCCTCCTTCACATTCATATTTTGCTTCGTGACCCACCGAGTTTAACCAGGGTCACCTGTGTGACATGTGTTTGCAGCCATCCTTTGAAGCCTGATTGACTCAGCAGAAGACACAGCACTAAAACCAAAGTGCCACCCCCACTCACCATTCTAGAATCTATCATTAGCCAGTCATTCCGATGTGAAGGCTGGGGCTCTGTGAGCTCCTCTTCCTTGATTGATTGTTGGTAGGGCTCATACTGTATGGGCCTGGTGCAGGTTGCATTGCAATTGATGTCAGTTGAAAATTGCAGCGGCCATATTGAGTCTATGGAGTGATAGTTTATAGCCCTTCATCCTGTCTTCCAGGTCTTACACAGTTCCAGCCCATTCTGCTACAGTGTTCCCTGAGCTTTAAGGGCATTGGTATAAACAATGTGTCTAGGAATGGACCCATGTTTGGTATTTTATTCCCTGTCTTGGGTAGCCTGGAGTCTGAATTCACTACTGTTCACTGTCTGAGGCATCTCTGATTTCAGCTGGGAGTTGCTTTGCTATGGTGTAAGACAGTAGTATATATGGTATAAGACATATGGTATAATATTTAGAAGGTAATTTGTAGCTCTGTCAGTTTAGTTAGCAATTAGAAATATGCATGGGTCCACTGCCTCCCCAGACTTGGGTCTTGGCTGTGTTATAGTCCCATGGGTTGGTGTCCCCACCCTTTTGGAGTGGGCATTAGGTACACTCACAATGCAGTTGATTACCTGCTCCCAGGAATCAAACTGCCATTTCATGGATGACTACATCTTAAAACTAAATTATAAAGTCATCATTTCAAGTGGCTAGAGAATCTAAAGTTACTAGATGTATATTTTATAATGTATTTACAAGAACACCACGTAAGGCTTGTAAGTGAAATTCAAAATATTATTGAAAAAATTGAAAAATTAGAATATAGGAAGACATAGAATAAGTGTTGCAAAAATGTTAGTATGAGCAAAGACAGGCATCACAAAACAGCTTTAAGGATAAACATTTAGTTCTACAAACTGATCAGTCCCATAGCTGGGAAGGGTAGCACACATCTGTGCTCCTAGTACTCAGAAGTCTGAGGCAAGAGTCTTATAAACTTGAGGCCAACCTGGGCTACCAAGTGAGACTTTGTTTCTAAACAAACCATTTCCTAAGTTTCCCAGCACATGCATGGGTTAATCATCACAAAAATAACAGCAAGAGATTCTTCTGGAGACTGATAATCAGATTTAAGATCATTTTGGGAGAATAAATATGACAACAATATACAAGATAAGGGAAAAGAACAAAATGAGCAGACTTAGGTAAAATTCCTTCCATGAAGCTTCAGGGGGAGCTGGAAGGACAGTTCAGCAGTTAAAACCACAGTCTGCTTCTGCAGAGGACCCAAATTCAGCTGCTAGTACCCAAGTGGATGGTAGCTCTAAACCATCTGTAACTTCAGTGTTAGGGGGTGCAACACCCTCTTCTGGCCTCTATTGGCCTGACACACATGTGGTACACAAATATAAAGCAAAACCCTTATATACACACAATAAAAATGAATAAAGTTATAGTGATGAGGAAAATACTTTGTCAAGCCAGGGAAACACATGATGGTCCACACACATGGATTGAGAGATAATGCAAAGTAGGAGGTCATTTCAGCCATTGCATGGGGGCAACTGGCTTTCTTCAGATCGGAAGGGACAAGATCCACCTCCTAGGTTTCCTAGACTTTTCACCTTATTCTGACTCTTCATCTTTCTTTCTTAACTTCTGAAACGAACCAGCCAACAACTCTCATCCATTTTCCTTCCTCTGTGCATTTTCTCTACCCACAATCAATATTCCAGTCCATTTCTCCATAACCCAAGTTCTGTCTGGCATTGAGATTCTATTTTACCTCTTTCTGTTCTATCTTGGCTCCTGTTTGTTCTGAATACAGATGCTGCCAAATCTTTCTCCATAGAAGACTATTTTTATCATGTAGGGATTTTTTTGAAAAGGCATCTACAAAGATTCTTCACTATAATACCAAGGTATACTCTTCATACTAAGCAACTAGGTATGGAACTTATTTGTAATTGGCCATGAGGCCATGACGAGAAGAAACTTGGGATAGAGTTATGGAAATTACATAGGCACATTTTGCTTGAGACTTGGAATATGTAACCGTGACCAGCACAAGTATTTATAACTGCCACTGGTTACAGAGAAATGATAATTTTCAAACAAATGCAGATGAGCTTTGGGCACAGAGCATCTGCTCACGTACATACTGGCCAGTATCACATACATTTTAAATTCTTTTTTCTATTTATTTCTTGTGTGTTAATTTTATCTCTTGTATGGAAGTTATATATGATTAAGATCTTACTAACTTCACAGTAATAAAATTTTTTCCTGTTTCAAACTGTGGATCTGGGATCCCTCCAAGTCTGTGCCTCTTCTGTACAAGTACTGTTCTGTTGGCTTGCCTAGGGTCTTGGCTTTGGACAAAGGGGAGTCACCTGTGGAGGAAAGGCCAGGTTTCCTTTCATACATGTTCCTGATGCTGAATTCAAGATCATTATAACATATAGCCCAATTATGACCTCAGTGTACAGCCTTTGCTGAGCTCCCTCAGAGAACATCACAGATATAGACACTTTCACCATCTCCAAATTTTCCAAACCCCAACACACACACATATAGTTCCAATTTATTTCTGCTGGGAGTTATTGGTCTCCCTAGCTCTGCAATATTTGCACTACTGCTTTCCCTGTTTATTGATATCACAATAGGGTCCTATGGCAATTTTCCCTCAAGTCACCTGCACCCCAGATGCATGTTTGATGGGATGCTGTGCACGTTTTATTTATGGACAACTTATTCAAGTGGAGTTGCACTTTTAAAGATTTACCTGATTATTTATGTACATGTCAATGTGCATATGAGTGTAGTTACTAGCAGAGGCCAGAAGAGGGAGTCTGATCCCCCTGGAGCTGTAGTTACCGCTGGTTGTGAGACACTCTATGGATGGTAGGAATTGACATCTCTTCACATCAGAGTCCTAGTTTTAAATATATGAGAACTGCCAATCTGCACATTAACAGTCAGAGCAAAAACACTGGGCTTGGTGTAGGTTAAAATACCAAAATATAGAAACATTACATATATCCTACGGTGTGATCGTGACTGGTTGTTGTTGGTGTAGGGTCTCCAAAGGAGTCATCCTTATAAATCAGGAGGGAATTGTGAAGGCGCAAAGAAAGCAGAGACATTTTCTCTGGGGAGGGTGAGGGAAGGCTGAGTAGAGGAACTGTGGTGAATCCTGGAGAGCTGAAAGTGCAGGCTTCAGGAAAAGGAAGAACAGAGAGAAGGTCCACAGGAGGGTGGTATCCACTGGATGGTACAGTAATGACTGTGTCTTTGGAAAAACAATAGGCGCACTGGATGTGGCAGTCCAGATTGACACAGGAGGGTTGCCGTGTGCACAAGGTGGCCCTGTACTACCTAGTGAATTCCACACTACACTGAGCCACATAGTAAAACCAGATTCAAAACATAAGAAGCCAAACAAATAGTAAGCAGATGTTAGATTATGATTCGATGGGGATAAACAGAATATTTAGGTGGAGTTATCTATAAAAATAGGAAGCAAGCAAGACTTATTTAAAAACTACACTATGTACTCTGATCAGTTTCAAATGTACAGTATTGTGAATTCTGTTCTATTTAGCATTTGAAACAATTTACTCAGGCCACTCAAATAATCAGGTTATAGAGACTTATAAAATTTAGATTTCTCTAACTTCCTGATGCTTTACAACAAAGTAGAGAAAAGGAATAGTTGAGAAAAACTTCAGAAAAATCTCCACATGTATAGACACATGCTTTTGAAAAGCCAAGTCTTTGAGTAATTCCAACAGGGTGTTGGGGGGGGGGGGGGGGCGGGGTTTTTTTTTCAACAGGGTGTCCTTGGAAGGGAGTGTCACTGTCATTTTTACCTAGCCTGTGCGAGTGCACACACACACACACACATACACACACATACACACACGAATGGTTGTTATCTTGAATATCTAGTTTGGATAGTCTGTATCTTCTAAAGACAATATCCTATGCATAAAATGAATGGAAAGAGGGAAAGAATTAGGATTCCTAATGAATACTTTGATTCTGGTTTTTGTACATACTGGCTGAAATGGTTGAGTTGGTCATAAAACTAACTAATCATAAACACACAGTGCGGGTGGGGGGGGGAGAAAGAGGCCACTGCGGTGGAGTCCCAGTGGGTTTCCATGCTGCAGCTGGTCCCACATGCAGGAGGAACGTCTATGGTTCCAGCGGCCTGGAGGTTTTGGCAGCAGCAGGCCCCAATGACACAAGGAAGTCCTTGATTCCAGAAAGGTTTATTGTCATGGCAAATGGATCTAGGCACTGCCCCCCCCCCCCACCCCTGTAAAACTCAGGGCAGTCCTGAGTTATATAGGGAGGGAGAAAGGGGGAGGATCTGGGGAGGCATGCTTAATTTGCTCCGCCCTCTGGCCTTCATTAGTATGTAAATCCCTAGGCCCTCCTGAGGCCTCTAGTCACACCCTCTACCCATGCACTTTGGGAGGGGTTTTCTGGCCTTCATTAGTATGTAAATCCCTAGGGCCTGAGGCCTATAGTCTGGCCTTTGTGACTGAACAACGTAATTCTATGGAGACTGAACTGCTTTTCAGGACCCTGGGTTCTTGGGGTGTGCCTAACTCCTGCCAGTTCTCAGGCAGAGTCTCGGGGTTCTAGGCAACTGCTCAGCCAAGAATTAGAATGTCCTTTCACAGTCCCACAACACAGCACAAAGAAAAGCTCTGGATTCCAACATGATCCTGTCTTGAAGGGTTTTATATTATATTATAAAAACAAACAGAATCAGGGGGTAGGGAGATGGCTCAAGAACTAAGAGCCCATAATGTTCTTACAGAGGAACTGAGTTCCTATCCCAGGACACACATGGTAACATGAACATGTTAGATACATAGAAACATTACATCTGTAACAGTAGCTCCAGGGATCACATGGTCTGGCCCCAGTCCACACTTGCATTCAAATACACACCCATCTCACAACCACGCACACTTAAAAATAAAAAAAATAAAATCTTAGAGCATTCAAGTGAAAAATATGGGTTTCTTTCTCAAGATTGAGAGTACTTTCTGCTATTGGTTTTTTTTTTTTCAATGCCTTTTTAAAAACCTAGCTGGTAAAGAGATTTTGAGGACAAAGGGTCATTTCCTTCCAAGATGTGACCATTTGTACATTGCCATTGTCATAGTAAATAACCCCACACTTGACTCCAGCAAGAAGCTAATTAAACTTGGTAGGTCACACACAAAATCAAGACATAAAAGCAGCCGGGGGGGGGGGGGGTCTTTTGGGGAAGAAGGATTTCCATGGTGAGAGGTGTGTGCTGAGATAGGACAATGGGGATGAAGTGACTGAAATTCAGAGGATATATGTATGACAATTTCAAACAAAAATTTTAAGAAGAGACACTGTCTTTTACCTTTGAGGGGTGAATAGGAGGAGATAAAAGCAATGGGAGGTGCTGGTAGCATATACTCTGTCAGTGTTATCAATCTGTGTCTCACGTTATAAACAAATATGATGACAGCAACAGGATTTAAAGGAAACACCTCTGAGACTGTGACTCCCTACCACTACCTCTATCCCTACCTCAGGAGACTTTCATCCCTTGGTAGCAGACCTGTGACACAAAAGGAAGGGTCATGGTATAGAATTTGGTGAAAATCTCTTGGCCTGACAGCATGTTCCTGCTGGTAGCAGGTATTACTACCCGGGACATCTTCTGAGCAGGACTTGTGTAAATCTTGCCTGGTTGATGGGCATCACTTGCAACATGTTTGCTCTCCTGTCTGTTGGAGAACATTATCTCATTTGAGATCTAAGTGAGAATTTATCCCTGGAGGCCTAGGATGGAAAACAGCAGCAGACAGTTCTAACAGTTAGGCATCATCGGACTTGATATCTATTCCAAGGCTGAAGAGCTAAGCATGGGAGGAGGGGCCTCACAGGAGAGTGTGTAACCTCCCCCTAGCTGTGGGCTGACAAGATGCTCTCAGGTTAGTAGAATCAGAAATACCCACTTCTCACATAATTGGAACAACTTAGTCTGTGCGACACAGCTGTAAGTTTCCCACTTACTTGACATGCTTTAAAGTTAAGTTGAATATAAGCTGATTAAAAGTCAACTGAGATCCTTGGAGTTCCCACTCAAAGGTATTCATGTTCTTTACATATTTTCCCTCAAATACCCTCTTAATATGTTGGCCAAGATAATCTTAATGGTAAAGTGGCTCCTCAAGCCCAGGCTTCAGACACCCACTGAGCCATGCTTCCTGCCATGGTTGAGCCCCATCCTCTACCATGGACTCAAGAGTTTTCATGATAAGAATCCTGCTCCTTAAGTCTCCTTTCTCCTGTTCCCTTTCTTCTACCACCTGCCTTCATCTTGGAGCACAGCTACAGGGTTTAGCTTTCCAAACTCTGTGCCATGCCTCCTCTGAAAACTTTTTCAATTTTCCAGTTTTCATGAGTCAATCATTTTTCATTGACAAATAAGCAAGCAACAGGAGAGATTCATCAGGTTCTAAACACTTAGGAGGACACTTAAAAATCTCAACATTATCTCTTCTGTGCCTACAAATACAAGCCCCAGAGAACACAATAGGTACTGGGACTCATTCTTCTTGAGTAATTGTAATTTTGACCAAATCTTGACAGCCTCTCCAAGCCAAGCCATCAGCTTTCTTCTTGGTTCTGAGTTCAGCTATTTAAACCACTTAAGACCACCATGATAACTGCCTTCAATACCTGGTTTATTTAATCTAATTTCCTCTATGTTAATCTATGCTGGCATGTACGGCAGGATTTTCTTTCTTTTTAAAAACTGACTACTATTCTGTTATGTACATTTACTGCACTTTTATCTATCCACCCACAGGTGGATTCCTAGCTCGATTCCACACATTCCATGCATTGAATGATGAGCTTCCATGACGATCAAAGGGCAAGTACAACATTAACACAGGGGCTTCATTGTATCTGGCCATATGCACAGCAGTAAGGTGCCTGGAAAACCTGGTTGCTCCATTTTTGATATTTTGTGGAACTGCCATTCTGACTTGATAAGGACTTGTCCAATATAAACTTCCCATCAACAGTGCACAATGGTCCCCCAACACTTTCCCAAAAAGCAGAGGTTGAAACAGGTGCTGAATCAAACAACAAAGCTTCTATGTGGTGAAGAAACCTCTCCATATAGCTTAGAGGAAACCCCTGAGTAAGAAGTATTTACAAACTCTCCTATAAGACACTCACAGCCAAAACGTGAGGACAGAAACAGAAAAGCGCAATATCAAGAAAGCAGAATCTAATTAAAATGGACAAGCTTATGTGTATTTATCTAAAGGAGGAATACGAATGGTCAATATGTGTGTGTGATGCTATTCAAACCCATCAGTTAAAAACCACAGTGACAAAGTGTTTCATACTCTCTCAAGTGCACATTATGGAATAGAGATGTAACTGAGCCACAAAAGTACTTGTCCACAAGCATTGAGAGCCCTGAATCGGGATCCTGAACACTTGTGGAAAAGATGGGTGTGCTGGTATGAGTTATAATCCTAGTCAGGGGAGACAGAGACAGGCAGATCCTTGGAGCTCAGTGGTCAGTCATTCTAGAGGAAGTTTCAAGCTCCATCTTCAATGAGAGACCTTGTGTAAACAAAATAAAGCCGGGCGGTGGTGGCGCATGCCTTTAATCCCAGCACTTGGGAGGCAGAGGCAGGTGGATTTCTGAGTTCGAGGCCAGCCTGGTCTACAGAGTGAGTTCCAGGACAGTCAGGGCTACACAGAGAAACCCTGTCTCAAAAAACCAAAATAAATAAATAAATAAATAAATAAATAAATAAATAAATAAATAAAAATGGAGAGTGACTGAGGAAGGCACCCAGTTTTGCGCTCTGATCTGCATACACGTATGTATATCCCTATCCCACCCACCCATATGACCATGCACACATAAATCACACACACACACACACACACACACACACACACACACACACCAGTGTATGTTATGAAGATGATGAACAATGTTTTGCTCTGTTTTTCTTTTCTTTTTTTTTTTTTCTCAGAAAACGTGTTTTCTCTCTCATGGACACACTATGCATATGCCACCAGTCTTTGCTTCCTCAATTTTTTTGTACCCCTTTAGCATTAAGCTGAAGTCCTGTAATCCACCCCTTGTTGCAGCTGTATCTACAGACACCTGCCCCCACCCCTGCCCACATACATATTCACATGCACTGGAACTCTCTCTGTGAGTGTCAAGAATATCCAAATGTTTGTCTTATTCAACATGGTGTTTGGGTATCACCAAGCATCGGCACAATAAACTATTTTTTTCTGGACATTTTTAGGTTTATCTGTTTTACCAGGAAGTAAAGTCATTTTGCCTGTATCACTTGTTCCTGAGGAATAGGTGTGTTTTGGGGATTTAAAAACAATTATCCTATGTTAATTGTTGAAGGAAATATTACAGAGTTATTAAGATATATAGTTCATGAGAATAGTTTGCCTCTTCTCTCCTTCCAAGTCTCTCAACCCTTAAAGTCTAGCAAAAATTGTCTTGAAAGCCACCAAAAACTCTTTTATAGTCCAATATTTGCAGAACTCCATCAGTAGCCAAAAAGCATAATAATAATAATTCTGTTGGGTTCTACGTCTCTCTGACATTCTTGTTGCTATGCTTTGAGTGTTATTTTTTCTATTATTATCCTAAATTATCTGTTGCCACTAACAGCCATGAAAGTTTAATTATTTGAAATGCATACTTTTTTTGTTCAGATAATATTTTGAGTATTTTATTATAAAAACAGCTCTGGGTAGAATGAATCACAGATGCCAGGAGAACTACTCAAAGAATGTGGTAAGATAAATAAATACAAAAATTTGAAGAGGAGATGGCTAGCCTTTAAAAACCAAAGAGAGCCAGCCAAAGTGAGTGTGTGTTTGTGTGTGTGTGTGTGTGTGTGTGTGTGTGTGTGTGTGAATGTGTGTGTGTGTGAGGTAGTGTGTGTGTGAGTGTGTATATTTGAGTGTGTGTGTGTGTGTATGTGTGTGTAATTGTGTTTATAACAAACATCTTTCTCTAGGGAATATCACATTGCCTCAGGTTGAGAAGGTATGACACTGTCCACACTTTCAAGAGCCAGGGCTCTGTTAGAAAGGGGCAGAAATATATACTTTATTTTCTCCTTCCTTCAGAGACATCAACACTGTCTAGACATAGAAAGGACAGGTTTTCTTTTCACGCCTGATCACACTGACACACAGAGGAATTCGATGCAGTTGGGGACTACCCATCATATCTGGCGTTCTTTTGTGCCTTGTAAAATTTCTTTATTCTGCTCATCAGAACATTTCTGTCCCTAGTATTACTCATCATAGAAAAATAAAATCTTTCATATGAGAGCTGCAACCTGAACAATTTTCCTTTGAAAAGTCCCTGTATCTGGACCAAACAGGCATCCTTGAACTACTAAAATAATATTGAGAGGTATCTCCAAGCACACGAGTGACATACATAGGCTCTTATCTGATTCTTCTGTTGGCACTTAAAACGAGTCTTTCATTAATAAAGTACAAAAGAGAATACTTTGGGCACAAAAGGCAATAAAATTCATGCTGCATCTTTATGTGAATTTGTGTTTTCTCTTTTTTAATGAAGTAAATTTATTTAGTAGCCAGACCTTAGGGTTCATAATTTAACTAAACAACTAGCACTAAAATACACCTACCAAATCTAAGGTAATTTAGATCCTTAATACAAATATTAAACATTCCACAGATAGCTACAATGAAAATATTTAAAACTCCTCCCTTCAAACATGGATTTGGGAAAGTATAATTATAACACATATCTGGTCCTAGAGGTCGGTGAAAACAGGTTGAGTCTTACAGTGACCATGGCTTATAGAAACCTTTTTCTCTTTCTACTAATTTGAATATGTCTTCTGCTCTTAACCTTCATTTTTGTTGCATACTCCATTGGCCTTGAGAAGACTATTTCACCATTTCGGGGTTTTTTTCTGTCCCTACTAATTTATTTACACTCCTATGTATTCTCTTTAAAAATTAAAATCACAATATGAGGTCTGCTATCCAGTGATGTAAAACCAATGAGTACATTGTATCTGATCGCTTTCACATGGACTCCTAATGGATCTCCGACCTTAACTCCTGGGCTCTTTGGTGTTAGAACACCACCCGGAAGACTTTGGACAACAGTCTAGAAGCCATCTTTGTAACTGTAATTACCTCTTCTTCCTGCTCATGATTATTTCAATTTCCCTCTACTGTTCCTTTGATTAAGCCTCCACTCCCTAATGTACTGTGCTTTGGGCTCCCATTATTCCTCACAGTTTTGCAGATTCATCTGGAGAGTTTCTGCAAAGGCAGCATAAGTGCCCTTACAGGAGCCATTTGATGTCCAAGGCTCCCTCCTGGGAGTAGGAGGAGGACACTTCATCCCAGTGCCTCTTCCCACCTCAGTTCATTCTGTTGGTTGTCACTGAGAAGAGCACTCACTCAAGTCCTCTCTTGTTCTTCTTTCTTCCTGATCACAGAGCTCGGCTTTTATTGTCTTCTACTAAATTACCTCCAGACCATTTTCAATCTTATTTAACCAAGACACTGGTGAGACTTGCTTCTTTAATTTTATTGGAGATATCATGTGGAAATATTGACTTTGCATATTTGAATGTCAGAGCCAATGAGAGTAGGCTTATAGCTTTATTGCTTCAAATATTGAAACAAAGTACAACTTTTGGCCATGTAGAGTTATAGCTATTCATTTATTCAACACATATTTAGAGACCTAGTATAGGACAAATACTGGTTTGCTGTTTAGTTTATTGGATCCAGACTTACTGTATTTTTTTCATTTCTAGAAATTTATAGCTACTGAAGCCAGCAAAATGAACCAAGAATTAGAACCCAGGGTCATAGAACAAAGAATGTAAGCACCACTTATTATGGAGTGGCTATTTGGGCAAAATGAAGGGACCAAGATTCTGGCAGTTATGTGATTTAAAACACTGACCTATGAAAACTGTAATTGTGGTGGTCCGATTTTTGTACTAGTCTGTCCTATGGATGATAACTGCAGAGTTTATTCCCTGTAAATATTGGACCTGATCCACCCAGGTATCTCTACCTGGGAAGAGGCAAGGGAAGGACTGAGACTAGTTGTCATTGCCTGTGTCCCAGGACACTAGCTCTCCTTTCACAGGGACTCGTCCAACACTGTAGCATGCAGGTCTTACCTGCACACAGCCACTGGGACTGCAACCTCACCAAAAGAATTTCCCTTCCTGGCATCTTGAAGGTGAGAGTGAGGGCTGGCATTTACTCACCTTCTGGGCTAACATATCTCTCCATGTTGGTTTTGAAATTAATTTTCGTTATCTTGACACAAAGACCCAAAATACGACTTTTTATTTTTTTGTTCTCACAGGAACAGGCGGTGAGGAGGCAGAGGCACTTACAATTTACCAAAAGGGGGGATACTATATTTAAACAGCATATTAATACACCATGATACAGCTGGGCAGGCTGTGTTTCTCCCAGGGAAGGCTGTGGCTCTGCTCAAACTTACTAGTGCCATCAAGCATGTGAAGTGAGAGAATGTAACTCAGCTTGTGCAGGCAAGGAAGGAAGGAGAGAGGAAAGGGTGGGGGTGGGTGGGAAGAGGAAGTAGGGAGGGGACTAGAAGAGAGAAAAAAGGGGAAAGAGGAACTGCAGAGGAAAAAGAGAGGGGCCAGTAGGGAGGAAGGAGGAATGAATGGGAGATGGAGAACGGAAATGGGGAGAGAAAGAGAACCAATTTGAAATGAAAGGAGGAAGGGAAAGGGGAAAGCCACACTGCCCTCCATACTGTCCAGACAAGATTTAAACTGCTGGAGGTTCCAGAAAAGCCATGAACTCGGTGTTGACCTAGGCTGAAAGAAAAAAAAAGGCATCCTTTTCTTCATCAACATACAAGGGCATTTGGTTTGTAAACCCCATCTTCAGTTCTTGCATTTTGCTGCTTCCATGTCAAGGATGTAACTCTGGGGAAGGGACTTAGCATCTTACAGAAACTGGTAATTGTGTTTAGAGACAGGGAGACATGCTGGCAAAGACCTGAGGACTGGGGCTTGGGAGAGGAGAACAAGAATGCCTCTAAGAAGTATTTGTAACTTGAGGTTTGAAATGAGTTCAAAACCCGTGGCATTCTAAAGATGACATGTAAAACTGTTCAGACCGGAGCCCAAAGCCCTCACTGGGATCAATGGGATCAGAATCCTGAAAGCTCCTTAAAACACGGCATCCCTCACAAATGATGACCTTCTTTGCCAAAATGTGGAAATCCGGGCTTTCCAAGAGAGTACACGGCATACTGAGAACTTTATTTCCAATTAAAATCCAGATAATTCTTTTCATTTATGTTTTCTTTTAATTGACAAAGGATCTAATGAAGTAGTATGTTATTATTTTTTAAGACAAACTTCCAAAGAGATTTGGAAGAATGTGTCATATGTCCTGAGAAGGAACGAATGAAGCACATGGATATTCTCTACTCTGAAATCAGAGTTTCAGAAGTGTTTTTTTTTTTTCTAGAAATATGTCATGTGGGTAGTTACTTGATACCAAATGTTACTTTTTAAAAACAATTTTATATAAAAGCTAGGCTTTAACGAGAGTTGAGCTATATTTAAGAAGCCTCTCTGAAAAGAAGGGAATGAATTCAGTTTACAGTTTTAAATGTATCAGAGATCTCAGTATTGGCTAAACCTGTCTACGTAGGAGTGGCAATGCTAAGACTGAAGTCTGAGCCACCCCAGTTATGACTGGCTTTAATGAGTGTAACACTGCCACTGTTTAATATTCCATTTGTGGATCTTAGCAACCTGCACTTTATTCATCAGTACTGATATTATTTTCCCAAATTACTTGTAATCTTTGATGTTTCTAAGGTTTGTCTCTATTTTGTGGCCGTGTCTGTGTCAGTATGTGCCGGTGTTAGTGTAGGTATCGCCAGTGTCTTGGGGATCACATTCCCTGGAGCTGAAAGTACAGACAGTTGTGGGCTGCAAATACACATGCCAGCAACCAAACTGCAATCTTCTGCAAGAACAGTGAGTATTCTTAATCACTAAGACTTTTCCCCAGACCCATAGTCTTTAATTTTGACCTTAGATTTGTAGTTCAGACACATGTTCTATAACTATTTGTTCCGTAGGCATTCTGGTGCCCAAGTGACATTCATGAAACATATCTGCCTGTAAGGAACCATTGAATCCAGGACTGGAAAACAAATAAAAATGATGTCATATCTTAAACCATTAGCAAAATGGAGTCTTGGAATAGATTTCTGAGCCTTACCTTACCTCACAAGATGGCTGCTCTCTACCTATCACATGTATGATCAGAGCATGTTGGAAACAGTTTAGTAACTGCACACCACCTAGTTTTGCTTTACACAGTCTTAAACAGAAATGTGCAATGGATTCCTTTGTCCAGGTGAGACGATATTTGAGGGACTTCTGTTTCCGTCTTGCATGATAAAGCTAGCTTGCATAGTGAAGCTACTAAAATGATGCTCAGTTGCCCTGGTGAAGTCAGCAGCAGGTGAGGCAGTGCTCTTTGGCCATTTCCAGGTTGGGGAGACTGCACGGGATGCCATGTACCAGGGTGTGTCTCCACCAGGACTGGATGGAAGATCAGGCTTCGAACTTGATATCAGCAAATAAGTGCATCGAGAAGCAATGACATTACTAGGTTCCCTGACATGATGTTGGTCAAAGGCAAAGTCATGCTGTGTCTCTCAGCAAAGGGATGGCAGGTTTACCTCACACATCAAGGAGTGAGAGAGCTGAACACCCCATCAAAAGTGTTTCTACCACAGGCGTGTTTAAATTAGAAGGCAAAAGCTCTGTTTCAAGAAAGGTAAGTTATATGTCAGTCTTCTCTTTCTACCTCAAATAACTTCACTACAGGTAACATAAAAGTGAGCGTTAACCCAATAGAAAACGTGTACATTTGTATCAGTCCTGAGCTCAAGCCCTTCTTGATTGGACCACGTAAACCAGGCATACTTAGATGTAAATTTATCTCTGTCTGGCCTCCAATCAAAAGCAAAGATATATATATGTTTACTGTGATTTTTACTTTAGCTCAAATCCCATTAGTATCTGTGAGGCTGAAGTTCAGTGCACTCTTCACACTGTGTTCAATGATCGAGAAGACAAATGGAAAGAATGTTAAGCTGACTCTTCTATCTTCTAAGGTGATAAGGCAAATACATTTTAAAAAATGCTGTTTAAAGTTCTGCTTCCTACATGTATATTCACACAGAGTACTGCAGCCTGGTAACCTTCTTTTATTTCAGATTAAAAATTAGCTGCTATTATCTGCAATCTAAATGACCTATAAAGTGAGACCTGTGGTAAGGAATATTAATGTTTTTGGACTTGGCAGGAACTAGTCCGTGGGAAGACAGGTGATAAATGTAACTGTGTTCCTTTCCTTGCCAATCATAGCAGGGGATGCTAAACCAGCTGAAAGGTGTGCTGGTGTGGCTTGTTGGCTCTCTCAGCTGAACAGTCCATGCCAGTGTCTCCAAGTTTCTGCACAGCCATGCAGGGTAAACTCATAAATTAGAAGAATGTCAAGTTTCTCTTTCTGCTCTCTTTCTTCCATGTTTGTGTTTGTGTCTCATGGAGTTTGTTCAGGTTCACATACTCATTGAACAAACACTTCTGAAACCCTGCTGTCTGCCAATTCCAGTAATTGGAGATTCATACGTGACAGATATAGACTCCTTTCTCTTTGGTCAGGGTGCATAATGACTGAATGATCCAGGAAGTCTATGTAGATGGTAGTAAGTATACACATGGGTACACAGATATGGTTTTCTCTGCAAAGGGCTGTGTTGTATTGGGACCCTTTTTGTATAGTGCCCTCTTGGAGAAAAACGTCTAAAGACATGCAGATAACAGAAGCTGAGGGATGCACTCTGAAGATCTGGAGCTGTCCACAGCTGTAGAGGCACAGCAGCAAGAGCTGAGGAGGGGATTCCAGTAATGAAGTTCAGAGAATGTGGCAGTCAGCATCCTATCCCTGTGGGAAATGAGACAGGAAGCATTATTTGGGCTCACAATGTCAAGTATGTTAGTTCACGGTTATTTCAGGCCTGTTTTTAGAGACAGAACGTTATAGAAGAGATCACATGACAACAGAGATGTTTACCTCATGGTGGCCAGGATGGAGAAATTATAAGAAGTAGAAATCATAGCCTAGGGATCCACTTCAAAGCTGTACCCCAAAGATGTCAACTACTGCTATCCTTACCAGTTCAATTACTCCAGATTATAGCAGGTTGATGAAGAAGTCTTCAACTTAAGACTTTTCAGAAATGTTTGGGACAAACCTTGTAAAAGTATTGGGAGCAGAGCCAAGTTGAGTATCATTTGCACAATTGAATTTTCTTTTTTCCCCTGGAGACATCATAACTGGGAATTTTCTAGTACAGTTGCATTTGAAGAAATCACTTTTGAAGTCACCTAGATATTGTCTAGCAGAACATTCTCATTCTGTTGAGAATGTGATGGACTGAAATGTCCCAAGAGTTGTGGGAAATTTCAGCCTGCGTTGAGAGCCACCCTGGCTTTACAGATCAGAGGATTTGATGGGGAACATTATGAATGCCAGAAGTAGGAGCTCATGGTGGTTAGGATGTTTAAGGAGACACACACCTGCTATCTGTCTGCACTGATGTCTCATCTGGCACTATTTGCGCTTCCAATTTCAGGCTTTTGGCCTGAATCTTCACTGCTCTTTACCTGGCTGAACTAAGAGTGGACTTCACTAGCTGTTTCTCTCTACCCAGGACAGCCTGATACAGATTCAAGGTCATTTTCAAAAGTGTAGCTCTATGTGATACCCACAGTCTTCAGTGGTTGACATTTGGATAAAGTACTGTCCTCACAGATGGATGGATATCCAAGCAGGATTGATCCCAGTAGCTAAGGTCCTCAGGCCCACATGAGCATTCTATACTCGAGGATGCTGACAGTTCTATGTGCTCACAATAGGATTTACTATGTACTACATTTAAATCAAATGGTATGGTTCCATTTGAGGCTTCACCAAAAAGCATAATGAGTATGTGTTTCTTGGTACTGTAGGAAGAATAGTCTGTTGCTGGATATTTTCTTTGTTTTAAAATTTTGTTTAGGGTCTATGTGAATGGTTTATAAGTCAATTTGAACAAGTATTTGTTCACCATGTCAAAAACAGGAAATAGCTGAAAATCTCCTGATAACAAAATATTTAAGTAGATTTGTAGACCTTTCTAGAAAACAATACTATTATTATTATTATGTGTATGTGTTTGTATGTGTTTGTATTTATATGTGAAAGGCAATAAGAAAGATGTGTGATTCCTCATACTCTGGATCTGGATTTAAAGGTGATTGTGATCTTAACAACTAGGATGCTGGGAATAGAAATTTTGGATGTGCTAATCACTGAACCATCTCTATAGCTCGGCTATCACTTCTTTACAAAAGTAAATCATTTAACAGATATAAGGAAGGTGACTAGAGCTGATACATCAAATATTATATGCAGTGTTGAGACTTCCCAAGTTCCTAGGAGACCTGGCTGAGACACTAAGGTGAGAGAATTGCCTAGTCCAATGTGTAGATTTTGCAAATAGAGAAAATACTGTGGAGATAAAGAGCTTATGACATAGTCAGAGGAAAGGATATTACAGCAAATGAGGGGTGTTTTATTACCCCTCTACTCAAGACCATAAAACATTCATGTTTACATCTGATACATCCATTTATTCATTTTTCCACAAGGGGGGAAAAACATGTGATAGCAGTTTGTTTTCTTATCCTGCAATTTAAATATTTCAAATGTGATGTGCTGGGATGTCTTTTGGAGTTCTGATATGACAGTCTCATGAATATCAGCATTAATGTCATAAAGCATCATTTAAGGAAAACTCATGAGCTGGAGTTCCCTTCCACAACACACATTTGTTTGTTCGCTTGCTTGTTTATTTAGATGCATTTATCAGCTCTCTTGCTTGTGCTTGAGGGATCTTGTCTGGGAAGTGTAAACAGCTGGAAATGTACTAGCATACAGAAATGAACTTTTGGCTGCCAATGCATAAATACAGAGAAATTGTGTGTGTGTGTGTGTGTGTGTGTGTGTGTGTGTGCTGGGTGTGCTGGGTGTGCTGGGTGTAACAGGTCCCCCTTCCTCATATAGAGAATGTTAGAACACAAGATTAGATGTCACTGATTAAAACACTGTAGTTGATTTTTAAATCATTGAAATTAATTTCTGTAAGATATGTATATATAGATATCTGTATGTATATCTCTATATCTATCTCAGTTCTATAACAATTGTGTGTGTACCCAGGGATAACCCTCAGCTCTTGGTGATTCTCCTGCTTCTACCTTCCAAAGTCCATGATTACATCCACATACCACCATTTCTGCTAAGTATCAACACACGGATTCCTGTAATCACTGTCTCAACTGAGATCCATCTGTAGCCTAGAAGAATATATTTGAGATGTTTACTATTCTGCCTAAGTATTAATCTAATTACAAATGAAATATCATTGTAAACAGAAGTCATATAACTATGCATATATGAGACCAAGTTATACATGGCATGCTCCCAGCTGGAAGCAAAGGTTTACTTTGACACTAGCCATTCTCACAAAAAAATCAGGTTACACTGCATTACACATCTCAAACTGTCAGTGTTCATGTGTTTTCATTCTCTGAGAAAGCCATCTTGGGCCTTTTTTTTTTTTTTCATGATCCGAAGTTCAGAGACTAAACAAATGCAAACTGGCCAGCCAGTGTGCAGTTTGGCTTAGATTGAAACTTGGGATCATGGTTTAGAAACATGAGGTATTGCACAACAGTTGAAAATCAGCCAGTGCACTTCCTACATATAACCACTCATGCCATCCATTCTGCAAAGATGTTTAAAGGATTTGTCTAGCATTCACACTTTGGTAGGTATAAAGACCTTCGAATTTCATGATGCAGAGTGGGTGTGATTTTCAGAGAAGAGCCGGGTTAATTTCTTTGTTCTGTCTGCTGCTGTGTGTAAAGACATGTGAGAAATTATCTTTCTCCATATTTTTAAGAATTCCGGTGTGGGGAAGATGATTTCAGTTAATAAAATACTTGTCACACATATTTGAAACCTTAAGGTCACATTCCCAATACCACTTGAAAAGCCAACCATGGAAACCTGTGCCTGTAATCCCAGCACTCAGAAGCAGAGACAAGGAGGTACCAGCAGCCATCCCATCTGCAAGGATGAGCTCCAGGTTCACTGGGAATCTTGACAAATAAGGTGGAGACTGGTGGAGGGATACACTTGATGACACTCATTTCTGACTTCCACGTATTCTCATGTGTGCACATATGTGCAACATATATACAAATCCTAAAATATGAAACCCGGGGAACATAGTAGAAAATGAGTGATTCTCAGATAACATTCCATTCATGGAAGTTCTATGTGGGTTTCCCATTTGACATGTTTGATGAGAAGTCTTTTATACAAGACTCCATTAAGTCTTATCACGAGCAAAACAAAAATGTCATGGAAACTTCTCGAATCTTTAATAGAAAAGCTCTGTTTATACAAGAGAGTTAAGATTTTTTAGATGGGGATATTTTGATTAAATTACCTTATAAAGTGTTTGCAATTTTCTTAGTCATATCAAGATAAATAAAACATGTAAATCAGAAAAGAAATTATGTCTCATATTTGCATTAATGGAGCATATCAAATCCCTGCTAGGCATACAAACTGCTGCACACTTTATCCTGTATGGGACCAGCTACTAGCTCAGCTCAGATGCACTGGGGCAAAAGTGACTTCTTTCAGGAACACACCACACCTCCTGTAGTGATATCCATTTCAAGTGAACTTTGGTATAGAAAGAGGAAGAAAACAAAGTATATTCCAAGTGTCTCTGAAATTATCATTGTTTTCAAGGTTCAGTGTGGCTTGCTAGCTGCTGGGTTTCCAAACCTGAGGTACCTGTGCAAGGTAATAGTTTGTTTTCAACACAGTTCATGCCCAGCACTGTTACTCCATCCAATTTATTATTCGAAATCTCCACTGCCTTAGTTACTGTTGTCTTCCTTACAGCTTTTGAGAGCTAAGCCTTAGGACTGTGCAATGGCTTCTTCCTCAGGGCAACCACCTGAGTTCCTGAGATGATCTGAACCATGATGTTCTTGTAGAAGCTTTTTCCTTGTGCTTAAAGAGGATATATGAGTGTGGAAGCTATACAGAATGAAAGCCCACAGTCCACAGCCTTATCCTGTCCACAACTATATTAAAAGAGGATTTGTTCTAACTGTCAACCATTTTTATACTAAGTATGTAAGGGAGTTCATTTGTTAATAGGATACATCTAATCATTCTGCATTGTGAATATGCTACTCAATCACAAGACTGTGTACTGCAAGAAGAAACTATGCGACCAATTAAAATTGTTGTGAAGTAGAAGGAGGTGAGTGTGGTATTGGAAAGAGAGAAATAGGATGAAGAGGAAGAGGAGAAAAAAGAATAGAGAAATGGAAGAGAAGATGAGGAAGAGGATGAGGAGGAAGAGGATACAGAGGAAGAGGATGAGGAGGAGGATACAAAGAAGGAGGGGAGGAGGAAGAAGAGGAAGGGAAAAGGCAATGTAAAGAGCTTTCATGCACAGTTAAACCCATTTTGAGACACTAATCCAAATCCATCCCAGCACAGCTGATATTTTCTAATTTAGTTCCATTTAAGATATTCTTCCAAATTCTGAACCTCTTACAAGTGTGCCTCCACAGAAGCTCTCCGTTTAACTCTGAGAAATGGTCAGGAGGAGTGATGGTTGCAACCACACTGCAGTAACAAAAAGAGCTTGTTCCTACACAGGGGAGTACTTAGGATAAGAGGAAGATCAAAGAAAGGGAGCCTCTAGTTGCAGGGAGGACTTGAGTAGCTAACAGCTCACATTGTTGCTATATATATTGAGGAGAAACTTCCTGGAGATTCCTTGGTGATGTTTGGAAGCCTTCTAGAGATGCTAGAACAAGCAGAGAAGAACTCTAGGCTTTCATGCTGCACATAACTGTTATTTAAGGGTTTGATGGTGTTTCTGGAATGCTGCTTCCTATACTCTGCAAAATTTTGGTGGGGAGACTCCTCCCTATGAGTGCACACACATTTATACAAAATACTATATATTTAGAGGACAGTATAGGGAGATCCTTGTGTTTTTTTTAAAGAATGATCTTAAAGAAAGTAAAAATAGTATAAAATCACAATCTGTATCGAATTTCATGCAAAATAATCATTACTTTTGAGGTAGTTTCAGAAGACTGAAATAGATCTTAAGGTATAATTAAGTTTTCCCCAGCATTTCTACATAATAGGACACCGTGTTCCATCCTCCCATTGTGGAGTGGGGGAAGACAACACATTTAATTTAGTCATTGCCAGAAGCCCCCATATACACATGACATAGGACTGGATAGGTTTCTCAGAAGCTGGAAGGCTCTAATCCTAGGCCACAAACACAGTATCTGAAAGGCAGTTGTAAGTAACTCCATTCATGACCATCATGCGAAATGATCTGAAGGAAGAGTGATACTTCTCTCTATAAAATAATCTTATCAGACTTAATTTTAAGAATCAGTATATTTTATACTTATAATTGTGTAAGTTAGTCTTTTTAGGATGCATTTCATTTCCTCTTTAAGACTTCATTATTCACATTCCAGTTTTCTCAGTGAAGAGTATGAAATCTATTACTTGGGGAAGTTGATTGAAACAACCATGGGAATATTTTGCAACCACAGATTTATTAGAGAAAGACATAGATCCATTGTGTAAAAGGATGTGTTTCATCAACATCAACTTCTCAGGAAATAGCCCATCTTACCTTTGAAACACTGCAGGTATGAGTGGCTACCTTCATGGTAAACAACCTTCACTCAGTTCAACAGGTTCTGACTTATTATTTTCTTTAGTTTTCTTTACTGCATTTATTATTTATAGGATGCATTAGAGCATTGGAGCGAGTGCTCAGCTATGAAAGGTCTTGCTCCATTAGCCTGAACACCTGAGTTTGAACCCCCAGCACCATAGGAAAAGCAAAGAATGGAGTCATGGGACTGTCACTCCACAACTAGGGACATGGAGACACTGATCAACCCCAGAAGTAAAATGCCCTCAGAGTTCTGGAGAGTACATGATAACACTTTCAATATTAATTTAGAGCCGTGATTCTCAATTTATGGGTTGTTATCCCTTTGGGGAGGTGTCAGGTGACCCTTTCACAGGAGTCATATTTCAGATATCCTATATATTTGATATTTACATTACAATAGAAGTTGCAAAATTTCAGTTGTAAAGTATCAACAAAAATAATTTTATGACTGAAGGTCACCATAACATGAGAAACTGTATTAAAGGATCACAGCTTTGGAAGGTTGAGGACCACTGCCCAAGAGATGAGTTACAACCCAGGTTCCAGTAAGCCTTTCCCTTCACATAATGTCCAAGCAGCCCTATTTGAATAGAAGATGTGCTTAAATAAACATCACCTCTTACGCAAGGTATTTGCTGTGGAGGTGATGACTGAAGAGTTTTAAAGCACAAGAGTCTGTGGGCATTCAACTTCTCTAGTTCCTGTTCTGCTGTGAAGGAAAGTATTGAATTCTACATGCATTAAAAGTATTGCCTTACAAAGGATTTTCATTATGGAGGGTTTTTTTTTAAATAAAATTGCTTTTTGTCATTTTTCTTCTGCTACTCCCCACTCCCCTCTCCAGCTCCCCACCTCTTCTCTCAAGGAGTCCTACTTTCACTTTCATGTCATGTAGGACTTTCAGCCCCTACTCCCTTTACCAATACCTTTTTCTCTAATCTTGTGGTCTTTTCTCAATGTTGATAGTCCCCTGTATCCCTTCTTTACATATTTACAAATGTTGAAAGTCAGGCCCCACCGATGAGAGTAAATATATGATTTGTGTTCTTCAGAGACTACAACACCTCTCTGTGAGCCACCAGAGAGACATCTACTATCACTGTTCATCGTTCATAACAGCATAGAAATGGAAGTAGCCTAGACATCAGTCAACAGAAGAAAGAATAAAGAAAATGTGGCCTATATACACGGCAGGATCTAAGTTATCTGTTAGGAGGAAGGAGATTATGAAATTTTCAGGCCACAGGAGCATTTGCTATTCCTAAACGACTGCTGTCAGCCTTTGGATTTCAATACAAAAACAGGAATGTGAACTCTGTGATTGAACAAAACCATCTTTACCAGCACAAAACTGACCTGAAGACTGGACAGTGCATTTGAGATTCCAATGCATGCAGTTCTGTCACCAGGACATGCTTTCCAAAAGGCTGTGCCTTATTTTTAAGTCACCCCTGAGCACTGCCAACAATATCTGCTGATGCTGAGAACAAGTCCTTAATTCAGAATTAGCCCATGTTCTTGCAACCCAAATGTGCTAACATTCGATTTAGCTCCATAATTGTGGCCATAGACAGAATGCCCTCAAAGTGTTCCTGTGGAGAGTACTCTACTTTCTTTTATAAAAACATTTTTATGCCCTGAGTTATCTTCCTGACTTCATCAGATGCCTGCTGAACACCACCTGTCTTTTTGGCATTGGGACATCCTTTGAAGTGCTGGCTTTGCCTTTCCAGGGCAAATGGAGCTCATTCTGTACATCAGCGGCCACAGGTGTGCTTCATTTAAGACTATGGCAGGGATAGGTGGAAGGAGTAAAGAGCCACCCATGGAAGGGACCACACTGACTCCCTGGGATGATCCACTCCCACATGGTACCCAGAATTTGCTGAAAAGATTCGTGCAACTTTGAAATCGGCAGGATGCCACTGTGACAGATGGGTCTCCATGTGGCCACGGTGCCAAGTCTTCTATGCATCAAGTGTCTCTGCTGAAAGTTTGAGCCTCCGCCAGTCATATCCAAATGGATGTCTGTCTCCAGACCTGGAGAGGGTGTGCAAGGCTCCACGATCTTCCCAGTCCCACAGCCCAAGGCTCTAATCCACCCCCTCTTGGGTCTGCTCAGGAAGCCTGGGAGCTCATAATTGAGAGTTAAATTGATGCAGTCATCATCCAGGCTTTCTGCTTCACCTTCTGCTGCAGACAGCCTGGGAAACCTCAGCACTGTCTCCTCTGCGTGTGCTGGTTCGTGGAAACTCTAGGAAGAAAACACATGCTGGGACCAGGCCTGAACAAGGAAGATAGCATGCAGATTCTCCTAAATTGGATGTTTCAGTGCAAACACTTCAGTGTCTAAATGTATATAAGAATCTGTGGTTGTTAGTCTACATGTAAATGTTTTCTTAAGACACATAGCTACTTATAAACAAAATAAATCCATGGAGGAAACTCTGTTACTAGGGTGTGAGTGGAGTACGTTAATAAATGGCACTGTGTTGCATTTTTTTATGTGTGTATATGCATTAAATATAAATGTGCATGTGTATATATGGATATGTGTATGCTTATATGCATGCATCATATATTTATATGTATATTAAAAATCTCATATGTGTGCCGATGAGCTTTGGATCCTATGCCCTTCATTTGGCTGCCACAATCTGTAAGACCTAATTTAGCATGACCTTATTAGACAAAGGAGCTAAATAGCCTTTAGGATGTTTCTGAAATGAATTACGGTGGCTTCTGCCCAGCACTTTGACATCAGAGAGAAAGTATCCCACTTCCTTGCAGAGAGTACCTTCCATCTGTCTGGAGGAATATCCCTTATCTTACTTGGGATGTCAGTCAAGGCCCGTGGAATAGCAGGGGTCCAAGTTATGAATGTCCATGGGTCTCTCTTGTAGAATTTCTCTACTGCTAGTCTTGTACCTGAACTTTTTTAGCTTGTAATATACGTTGAGAAAATCCACAGTGCTCTTGAAGATGAGAGCATCTAATTTTTATTACATTCTGCCTCTCCAGGTTTATTGGTATGGATTGGATCCTAGCAGAAGATCTGCCGGGAACTTTACAGATGGAAGGAAGTCTCTGACATTTTTATCTTATGGTGTGTGAGGATAAAATGCCTTTGTGCCCCCTACAGTATGCTTACCTCACTTGCATTAAGTCTCCCCACCTCCTTCTTTTCTATCTGTAAGTGTCACAATGTTATATTTTTTCTCTTTGCCTTCAACATGTTTGAAGAAGAAACCATTCTCAGAATTGAAGTTCAATGTATGAAAAATAGAAGCATACATTTTTATATGTGCATATAGGTGGACATGCATGTGTATGGATTACATATTTACATATTTGTAAATAATTCTCATATGTGTGATAGTGAGCTTTCAGAACCCATGACCTTCATTTACCGGCCTCGATCTTTAAGAACTAATTTAATATCCATACGCTTAACATCTTTCTTTCTGCTGTTTTACGTGACAAATTGCTATTTGCCTCCTACAGAAGTATTCCTCATGAATTGCAATATCATACCTAATACAACAAATTATAATCACCGGATTTATAATTTTAAATCTTAATTGGATACAATTAATTAGAGCCCTATTTTTATATATTCCTTTGATGATTACATTAATTAAGAAGGATGCACCATAATTGGGTTCTGTCCAAACAGTAATATCTCTGGCAGCTGCGGTCTAGAGAAACCCTCTTCATTATGATGCCCTGAAGAATATGGTGGAAGGGTGAGTGTGTGACTTGGCATCGTGTACACAATTCTGGAAACACGTGGACAATTCCCTTGCTTAGTGGGTTGTCAGTGGCTCTTTCTAAGATTAATTATAGTCAGGAAATGTCTGAGAATGGAATCCTAATCTACATTGTGCATCTGGTGAGAAGGAAATTTTTCTGGTTGCTCAAATCATGTAGGTATGACCCATAGACACATGTTGGAAACCTGTCCATGTAGCATCCTCTGATGGCATAGGTTTCTGTTGGAAATGAAGCTCCAGGAATCTGTATTCTCTAGTGATGCTCTTGGGTGATGTTTTTCATCCTTATCAGTGACACAGTATTCATGTAACCTCTATCCAGACATTGCCTAGGGTTCTGAAGTCTATAATGGCAAGAAGCCACTCAAAGCCACCAGTCTGTAGTAAGAAGAGCTGTGTTGTATTAAATGTTGGTGTTGATCTCCAAGCTTTATGACAGGCACAGCCACAGGGTTCAAGGGCCTTCAGATTCTGGACATAGAAACAAGGAAAAAGCTGGAGGTGCTTCTCAGATAAACACTTTCTACAAATTCTTCTTCTGCAGCCCTGTCTGAAACTCCAGCTCTTTTCCTGTCTCCCACATTTCTCCTAAAGTAGCTGCTGTGCAAATCTTAGGCCTGCAAATCTTTCAAACTATTTGAAATCTGCTGGCAGTTTTTCTGTTTATCTTGAATGGGAACAAAAGTCACTAGAAGAAAGTGAAAAAAAAAAAAGAAAATTGTGGTTCTAGGCCTAAATGCCGTCAGCATTTCAGGGGGAAACAAGGATACTGAGCTAGCAATGAGTGTGTAGCTGGGAAGTTCAGGGTTAGGATGCTGAAGATGGACTGAGATATGCCCTGTCACTTGGTATGAGGGTTTTGATGTTGAGCTCATTGGATGAGAGTCTATGACTGTCTTTCACCTTGCCATTAACTCCAAATGGTCTTGGTTAATGGTCTTCCTCTTTTCCTACCTAATGTCATTTTAGTTCAGTCAGCTGATTTTATGTGTTTTCCTTAGTGATGTCAGCATTAGCTTGGAAAGCAGGCCTCCTCCTTGCTTGGTGAGAGAATACGCTAATTTTAAGCTCTCTCCTTTTATTCTCCAAGGCTGTGTTAAGTACTAGAAAAGCACAGGCTTTGTGAGCGTACAGTGCTTGGGATTCGGTCTTCTCTTACTAATTATCTCATTTTTGGCAAGCTTCATTACCTTTTTGGAAGCTCAATTTCCTCATCTAGAATCTTCAGAGATTAAACTATTTTTGCACATTGGATGGGAGCTAGAGATCTCAGATGGTGTTGCTAAATGGAGGGCCCAGAACACTGTAGAAGTTCCAAAGTAGCCTGTCTTCTTCCTACTGGCCAAGGGGATCATTGCTTCTTCCACTTGCACATTGTAGATTAAGGGGCTATTGTTATAATTTATTTAACTAAGGCAAAGACAATCAACAGATATCTGTTGTAGTTCATTGCCTCAATATAGAACCACTTGGCTTTGAAGGCTTATTCATGCACTTATTATAAATAACAATAATGTCTCTAACATCCCAGTAAGTGACAAGTATCTGGCAATATATATATATATATATATATATATATATATATATATATTCTACTTAATGTCATATATACATATATATCCCATCAATTACAGTCATACAAAAATGGAGCAGTCATCACTTATCCTCATATATTTGCATTTTTACACAAAGTTAAAATCTGTGTTGTGCTCAGAACACTGAAAAACACTTTTTTTTAATTAGAAAAAGCTAAATTAAGAAACTGAGTCAAGAACCATAAATTAGCCCTCCAATTTTTCAAATTGGACTAGATGAAGAAGAATTCAAGCATGTAGATACTTTAGAGTCACCTCGTTCCAAACACCAACTGCTTTCAGATGTACCTTGCTCAACAGTGCTGGCTAAAGGTGGAAGTTAGTAAAGGGGACTCTTCACAGTCAAATTGATCTTTATCTACATGTTGCTGTCTATCTATAGAGAGATTCATACAGACAGTTTTTGCTCAGTAGAAGAGTTGATTCAGGACTTGATTAAAAATCACACCACACTCCCTCTCCAGGGTTGACTCAACTTCAAGGTGGTTTGGGGATTTGCCAGCTCAACCCACTTCTGGAGGCTTTGAAGGTTTATTTATTTTAAGAATTATATAATCACTTCCCCATAGGAGTTCAAAAATGCTTCTGTCAGGAAGCCTCTGCCATCCCTGGAGGCAGCTAAGGGCAGGTGTTGGTCATTGGATTTTACTGACTTGATATTAAGGAAAATTATTATGGACTGCTGGTAACAGTGACATAGGCCTAAATATTAATCTTGTAAAATCATGGAGGACTATTTCTGGGAAACCGATACTTATGCTGTGTCTGAAGTCATCAAATTATCTAAAAATCCTGCAGAGCATCCAGTAGGAGTCTCCCTGGTGACTTTCAGGAATAGCTGCCATCCACCTGCAGGTCTGTGTAGTCACTCCCAGCACCTGGGACCTCATCCAGACATTAACAGAGGCAGGTTGACAGGAGCAGTTGGAAATGATTTAAAGACAGAGCTTGTGACAATAACCAAGTACCTTTAATTATCAATCAGATAACTGAGTTATTAACCAAATTGCTAGATTTTCCTGTTTCATAAAGAATGGATTTATTAACACCCATAATATGACATTTCGAATTAATTGTCAGAAAACTCTAAATGAATGTACATTTCCTCCCCAAACTTACCTATTGAAATCTAGATTCCAAGGTGACAAAATTTGGGAGAATAGCGGGAAAGAGTTAGGGTGCAACATCTGTGCATGGAAAACATGTACACAGACTGAAGGCTGAGAACCTTCTACCACCTGAAGGTGTGGAAATGAGAGGTGATCTGTGAAACAACAAATGAGCTGCCTCAGGCGCAGACCTCCCAGCATTCTGAGCTTGGACTTGTAGCTTTTGGAACAGTGTGCTGTGTTTAAGTGACCTGGTAGTCAAAGTTAAGTTTTTATAAACACCTGCATAGATTAATGGATAATGTATAAACCTTATAATATTTTATAAATCTTACTATAAATGGTGATTTCTAACTGTTGCCAGCTATTCCATATAGTACAAAATAACTTAAAATACATTTCAAAAACTGGGACAGAATCTGTCCCATCTAATATGGAGCATATTTGTCTAAATGGAATGCCCCATAACATTACAGCTAACATTGAAACATGGGAATTTGAGAGTTCTGTATTTAATATTAGCTCTTAACCGATACCTGAATTTGTTAGTCATAGAAAGTAATCTTTCAATTGTAAATATTTTTAAAATTGGTAACGTTCAAAAGAGAATGTAGTCATCAAATTAAAATAAACAATCACAATCAAGATGCCATTTCACTTTGACAATAAAAAGCTAAATGAAGTAGAAAAAAAATCCATGGCTTCTCATCATCATCAGAGAAATGGGTTCTCAGATAAAAATTATACCTGAAGAAGAAGAGAGACACACATGTTCCCTAAGTCATAGCCATGATGGTATCTAAGTCATACCTATATAATCAGCCACTAACCACATGTGGAGGGAACATTAAAATAAGGACATTTAATTAATTGCTTAGAATAGTTTGAATGCATTAGAAGACCTTAAATGCACACAATTATTGCTTTCCCTTTTAGGCATCCCTGCAAGTGCTAAATGGGGAAATTTTACAGAGATCACCTTCTTCTATTAAAATTTTAATTAATTATTTTATTTATTTAAATTCCAAATGATACATCCCTCCTGGTCCCCTCTCCCAGTGTTCTCCACCCCATTCCCTCTCTTCTTTGCCTCTGAGCTCCAAGAGATTAAGCCACCATCCACGGAGATCCACTTCTTACCTTTGGCTTATCAAGTACACTATTGACCAGTGTGAAGCCTTCCAGATCTCTCTCAATAAGAAACACATTTTTTTCCCAGGTGAAAATACTTGATGGAAGGAATATAAGGGGAAGAGGTCTTCCTCAAGGGGAAAGCTGTTAGGGGTTATTCTGTCTCACAAGAGAAAAAGTCATAGGAAATAAGTGTTAGGACTATAGCCAAGAAAGAGTAATAGACTAATAAACAGAAGCAGTTTAAGAACATTACAACGGAGACAACATTAGGGGAGAAAAGAACTGATAACTAGAAAAATACACGATCACAGACAAATGAGAGAGACAGAGTCCCTAACAAACTGTCATATTGGACTATATCAAAATTCTGCCATCTTTCACCCCACACCAAGAGGCTCCTATTCAGTGTGAATGGGCTGAACATGAAAATTTTAGCAATATGGCTTTCTCTGTGAGGGTGGAGTCTAAACATTGTCACCTGTAGTTATAGACATCTTCAAACATAGCCAGTCCCTAGCCAGATGAACAAAAATATCTACACCTGGGCCTTATTTCCTTCAGTTCTTATTAACCAGTACAGTCCAAGTGAAAATAATCATGGAAAAACACAACAAAACAAACAATGAAAATCAACCAAAACAAAGAAACAGTGTAACAATATATCCCAATTTGGCAGACATTGCCATTGCAGGAGTGTGACTTTAGGATGAGTAATTTACTAGACAGGACACTTAGAGTAGTCATGGTTAATGTATTAATAGTGTAGATGGGAAAGGTAGACACTGTAGAAGATAGACAGGTGGACATAGCAGAGTGATGAACACTTTACAAAAAGAGTCAATTGGGAGGCTAAAGTGTTGTAAATGAAATGAGAAACACATTTATTGGGAGTAACCAGTAGATGGGTCATGGATGTAAATGAAGGAAGGACCTTGGGACTAGTTAGCTGGAAATGTCAAAGCAGAAATACAAACAAATGAAAAGAGAAATACAGGTAATCCCTAAACCCCAAACAAACAAACAAACAAACAAAAATAGCTAAAAAGAAAAAATGAATCCTAATTGTTATAGAACGAAGAAAAATTGAATCATGCTGCATTCTCAATTAAAAGCAGAGGTCAGAAAAGGTCAAGAGAAAAATAGATATGACTTCAAAAGAATTACAAGTCCAGAAGCCAAGAGTCCACCCAAATAAATTATTATATGTGAAATGCAGAAATGAATCAAGCACAAGACAGAAAAGCCCACCATACATAAAGAGAACAGACTAAGAGTGGATTACACACAAGAATATTGGTTTTAGGATGTACAATTGGGTGGAAGGCAAGAAAATAGAGAAAGATTCACTGTGTCTCCTTTGGTTAAAGAGAGCTGATTGAAGGTAAGTAGAACCTGGTCATGAAGGAGTTTATTCTTGAAAAAAGTGAATAACTATTAACTACAGAGCATCGAATTATGATGAAATGGGAAATACAGGTATTTATTGTGGAGTGGGAAGTTGAAAGTATTGATTATCAGTAGGTCAGTAAGTCCTCAAGGCTAACGTCTGAGCATTAGCATCAGCTCTCTGTGCCTTTTCTCCCTTGTGGATTGCCATTGTCATGGCCAGGGTTCTTAATTGGCTAAACTCACAGGGAATATTCACCAGGGAAGGTTATCATCTAGGCCACAAAACACATATTCAAAACTTAATAATAAAAAAGTGCATAAATAAAGTATATTCTGAAACCACCAAAAAAATATTAGAACAAATGACAAAAAGGCAGCTGCTAAAGCAAACAAAAACAAAATCCACCAAAACCTCTGAAATGTTGAATTTAGAAACAGAAATTCTAAATGGACGGAAATAAGTCTCTGTAGACATTAGAAAACATTGAGACAATTGAACACTAAATCCAAGTCGACGTTTTTAAGATGCAGGAGAAAATATTTACAAAGAAACATATATATTATATATAGTAAAAATAATCTACTATCTGTACCCAGCCCTTGAACTTTTGTGTCTAGAGAACAGTAACAAAGGCTCAACCAAGAATAGTTGGAGTGGTCACAATTGGAGAAGACACCACTGATCCTGCAAACAGAGAAGGCATTGGGACATCTGTGGAACCCAACATGAGAGTCTGAGGGAGAACTTAAAACTGGCAAAACTCTAGCTAGGTGAATGAAAAGGAGGAGAAGGAATTGCCACTATCAGACATTCAGGGGATCACTGTTGCCACCACATGGACACAACACTAGTCTGTGCCTGCAGGATTTGATAACATGCATGGCATGGACCAGAGAATTTGAAAGATTTAAAAGAGTAACACTCATACATGAAGCATATAGAGACTGTCTCCCTAGTCTTCTTATGAATAGTGTGTACTCAGCTTACGTCCTACATAGTATTTACATAGATAGCCGTTATGCAACATCTGTGAACTGGCACAGAAGCGTGTGTCTCTTCCTGCATACATGTATGAACTGGCATGGAAGCATGTAGCCTTTCCTACTGTAGTACCTCTTTCATCAGAACTGAACCTACGAAAAGGACTGCAAGTATCCATTCATCCCTTCACTCAACACAACCTTGAATTTTGACTTGTGAGAATTGAAACTCAGTTTGAAGATATATTTTAGGGATTTTTTTTCCTTTAAGATACTCTGCTGTCTACTCCAGCAATGTCAATAAAAGATGTATTATTTGATCATATACCCAATGATGGAGAAATTTATAGCAAAGAGCTAGGCTATAATTCACATACCTGAACACCACACACCCTTTACCTTAGGATTAGCCTAGGATTCACATACTTGTAAAACACACACCCTTCACCTTATGTCAAAAGTTACTATTATAAGTTCACAAAGAAAAGCCACTCTTTCAAAGGTAACAATTTCCAAATACCATTCCATCGCTTCCCTAAATTCTTGGGCAAATATATGAATCCATCACCTGGGGACTACTTAAACTTTCTAGCAAATGTTTTTAACTCACTATTTTAAAAAAGGTTCATTGTTATTTTTGGCTGCAAATATAATTAAAACCCATGGATACACTCAATATTGTAAGACACCAGTGGGGTAGAACTGTTTTAACTTTTATTTTACAGCTAAGAATACTGAGAAACAGGGTCATTATATACATTGCTTATATCATATATACAGTAATTGGTGCAAGAGGGATTTGAGCTTGAGACCTTCCAATTTAAAAACGAAAGAGTTCAATCATTTTGCCTGCATGTTAACTGTGGGTGGAAGGAGATTTCCTCTCTGACTTTTGTGACAGAAGTCAACACCAAAGTCACATCAAGAAGTGGATAATAATCTATCCTTAAAAATAAATAGAAGAAATATTTTACTCAAAAGCTTTCAAAGCAGTACTGTGGGACAAAGCCAGCATCCTAGGGAAGTGGTCTAAAGAAGTGCACCTTGCCTTTGTGCTCACAGTCTCCATACACGGAGCAACAGTTGGATCTCAGTAGCATTGTGTCATACGCTAAACCTCAAGAATGACAGAAGTATCTCACTTCTATGCTAAATCTAGCCATCAGGAGAAGCATGCGGAGATTGAAGATTTGAATAAATGCAACTGTTGCTTTATGTAGCCAGGAACCCATTTACAAAAGACAGATAGGAAAATGCCTGATGCTAAAAATCAGTTCCACATTAACTCGTGTGTGGACTCATCAAAGAAACCTTAAGTGGAATATTACTCTAAAATGACATGATTGACAATAAATAGAATGAAAAATAACAGGAAATACATGAAGCCTTCTGAGAGGATCCCCCTCATTAATAGATTAAGCAACATGGTTCTGGGCTAGGGAAATAGCTCAGAAGGTAAAGTATCTGCCCAGACAGCCTGAGAACTAGAGTTTCGATCCTCAGCCACACATAAAAATGGTCAGGCCTAGTGACACATGCATACAGTCCCCAGCACTGAGGTGGTAGTATCAGGGGATCTGCAGACATTGCTGGCTAACTAGTTCTTCCTGATCAATGAACTCCAAGTTCAGTGATAGATTCTGTCTCAGAAAAATAAGACAGAGTGGTAAAGGAAGACACCAATGCCTAGAGTACACACACACACACACACACACCACACACACACGGACATGTATACATATCCGTGTAAACATTATTGTAACACCCCTCCCTCATACATGGATGTGCATACACTTTCATGTAAACATGGTTATAATGCTACACCCACATACCACACACTACACACACACACACACACACACACACACACACACACACACACTATTCACAATATGACACAATATTCAGTCTCTGAGCCCATTTTACCTCTCTCAGCTTCACTGATGTTTGAATAATAAAGCCCCAGAAGCCATGGCACTAGGAAGAATGTATGTATAACCAAAAGCAATCACACAAAAAGCAATGAGTTCATTTGAGAAAAGCTTTTTTCTCTAGCAGCGTTCACCTGGAAACAGGTGAAATTTAGCATGAGCAGATCCCTGCAGTACTTACTACTCTGTCATCTTTTAGACACAGAAAATTCTACAGAAGTTTTCATCCAATAGATCAGTGCAGGTCAGACCTAGAAAACTCTTAGATAAACTGCCACAGTTCGCTTGATGGGAAACTCTGGGAAGAGACCTCAGTACTTTCATCGGATGGGATTTTAAATATTAGAGAATTTTCATTTGCAAGTAAGACTTCAATTCAGCACACATTTTCATTAGTGTTGTTTGTTTTTCTGAAACTGTTTAGATGGAATTCTTGAAGAGATGATAATGATGTCATAAAGGGTAGCTCTGAGGGAGGGGCTTAGAAGTAATATACTTCTATTTTACAGGATACGGGAGGATTTGCTTGTAGAGTTACCAGGATTGAAAAGTATGTGGAAGAGAAGAAGGAGGAGGGGTGAGGGGGTAGGGGGTTCCTGGGTGGGTGGGGGGTGGGGTAAGGGGACAACATATGAAATATAAATAAAACATCCCATAAAAAAAAAGAAAAGTATGTGGAAACAACCTGTCCCTCATTTGGAAATGTCTACGTCAGAAGGTGGGAGCCCTTGACCTCAAAGTTCTTATTTTTATCTCTCTCTGCCACAAGCCCTCTCTCAGAGCCATCTCAGTCTATGAACCAATGTGGTAGTAACATAATGAGGAAAAGTCACAGCCTTCATGGATTTTATGATTTTCTGAGTACTTTTATAATCTGACTACGTTGAAATGTTTCTGGAGCTGTGGAGACCAGAGGCAGGAGGCCTGGTGGGCTAAACACTCACCGTTCCACCTCTGACAGTGTTATCCCAAACTTTAGTAAATGTCCATGGTATCTAAATAAGTTATTCACCTATATAATAAGGCCCAACTCTCAGACACAGATGAGATATCAAATAAGACTTTTCTTTGGGTATGCAATTAGATTATATCTTCAAGATAGCATTGCTTATGACATTTAGAAACCAAGGGTATAGGGCATTAGAAATACACAGCAGAACAGTCCCACCATGGCAGGAAAGTGCTAGAGAGCCTCAAGACATCCTTACTAGTTTTAATATTCTTCTCTCACTAACATAGAGTAACTCCTTCACACATTCCTCAATGTTGGTTGAAGTGGTAGCAAAGGGCCATGCGTGACCCAAGGGAGTCCTGGCCAGCATTCTAGGGTTCCTGCTTCTGGGGAGAAAGAATTTCTTCAGTAAAGAAGTTAGACATGAGGTACTGATACAGATACAGACTTGACTGCTAAGACTGTGCTTGCTAGTCTCTATAGATTCAGGCTGTAACCATTCACAATCACTATTGAGGATTTTATGCATCAGATTAATTTTTCTAGGAATGTTTTTGGAGACTACCATCTTGCATTTCATTCTGAGTGTCTACTATATAGGATGTGTGGTGGCCACATTTAGACATTCAGTTGCTTACTCTCGTATGTGTTTGCAGATGCTCCAGTGGTCTTCAAGGGCCCCCAAAAAGGTGGTATAGTATCAAGAGAGGTATCACTCTTTGCCCAAGACAACTGGGGTTTCCTACATGCTTCAGTTTTGGGGTCTTTCAGCTTCAAATAATCAAAGCCATGTGTCTGAGATGCTGGCTCTACCTTCTGTGCAGAGTGTGGCTTGGGGATAAAACTATAAAGCAAATATTTTTCTGCATGTCCTTGTACGCTGTGATTATAACAAGCTATTGTCAGTATTTTGTGGGAAGTATTTACTGTACTTTCAGTGCCTCTAAAACTAAAGACTCCAAAGCCTTTGGGATTGGTGCTTGGTACTCTGCCTAAATTTAATTGACTGCTAATTGTCATTTGGCTAGAATTAGAGACTCAGAGAGAATGGAGATTACCCCACAAACAATTCAAGTGTATTTCACATCAAATTAGGGCCGATTCTCACAGCTTTTTCTCTTGTGAAGTCTCTTTCCCTGTCTTACAATTTTGCCAGTCCTCTGGGAGTTAGCACAAAACAAGGAATCAAAACCTAAAACCATGTGGTTTGACTATTTCTGGAACTATCACTTAGTGTTTGATGGAAATTCATAGACTAGAGAAGTTCCTTGTCAGGCATTGACATAGCTGAAGGCGTCAGTGGAAGAGTGAGAGGAACTTCTTCTTTTTGCTTTTAAGAGCCCACCCAATCCAGGATCCCACATCTGAGGCTACAATTTACTTCTCAAACTCTTTTGTCTGTTCTTGGTGCCCATTGCTCCTTAGAGATGCAGGGACAAGTTGGCCCCCTTTCAATGAAACATTTAGTTCCCTAAATCTCCAGAAATGAAGAGTTTGTTTTTAAGGTTACTTCATAGTATGACATCTTTTGATAACCTGATATATGCAAGCATTTTATTTGCCACAGAGCAGCTTCTGAGCTTCTAAATGTATCTCCTGTTGGGGCATTTGTATTTAAGTAGTACTAAACAAAATGGCTCATAAATAATTAAAGGCATCCATCTCCACCATTGCTGTGTGCTTTAGAGATCTATCATTCTCTAGAGGGAAGGCATCGGCAGGCTACACAGACATGAAGCTTTAGGAACTGGAACCACAGACATGATCTTAAGAGCTAAGTAGTAAAAGCAGTATAATAGCTGCAGAGGAGTAGCTCAACGGAAATCAAAAAGGTCAGTGATTCTATGCAGGGAACTGAGTTCCTAGCTAGCTAGGCTGCAGGTGCTGTGGAAAGGTGTTGCTTTAAAGATGGAAGGTTGGGTTTTCCCCAGGAAAATGCATATCCTTTAGAGCAGAGGTTTTCAACATTCCTAAAGCTGTGACCCTAGGAGACAGGTTTTTTTTTTGTTTTTTGTTTTTGTTTTTTGTTTTTTTGTGACTCTCAACCATCGTTGACTCCTTCATAAATGTAATGGGGAGGTGGGAGGCAGGGAGGTAGGGGTACATCCACAGAGAAGCAGGAGGAGGGGTGAGGGGATAGGGGGTTCCGGGGTGGGTGGGGGATGGGGTAAGGGGATAACATATGAAATGTAAATAAAACATCATTTGCCATTAACTTTCATGATAACACATATTATGGAATTTATACAGATTATGATGGATTTTTACAGTTAATTTTTTGATAGCTAAGTTGACCACTAATATTTTGCTTCAATGAGGAAGATTTTGAACATGATAAATATAATTTTGATTTAGATGCTAATTAATCCTTTTCTTAGGGAAAGGAAATTGTTTGTCTAGGTCACACACAGGCTTGTGTTTTAATTTCTGTAATTCAAAATAAAATTTAAATGTGCATTGTAATCACTTAAATGCTACTGAAGAGTTGTTGACGTAGAGCTTTTGCTGCGTAAATCTGTAGCTAGTGATGCTTAAATCCCATTTCTTTAACAGTATACAAGACTAAAACTATGTTTGTGATTATCTGTATTTTTCAGGCTAGTGCAAGTACTAAGAAGCTATCTTTCCTGTGTCTTAGTGCCTCTTCTTTCTTGTTTTTAAATCTCCCCTTCGTTTGCATTTACAGCAATACAACTTTAATAAAGTCTACATTTGTGGAATTCATATTTGCTCATTTTAAGTTATTCTGTGTAACTTATTTAGTGGCTTTTGTATCAATAAAAATTGAAACATGTTACCTCCCTAAGTACTCACATATTCAAGCAATTGAAGTGCTGAATGCTTATTGCCCTCAGAAAGTGGAATAATTAAATAATTAAAAAATAGTTGAAAGGGGCCACAGAGATGACTCAGTACGTTAGACGGCTTGTGGTTCCTGCATGAGAAACTGAATTCAACTCCTCAGAACCCATGCAAAAAGTTTGGCATTTTGTTTGTTACCTGTCATCTAAGCATTCTTTAGAAGGATTTTTGGAGCTTTCTGCATGGCAACTTAGTTTAAGATTTAGTGAGAGATCCTATCTCCAGGCTGTAAGAGGGAGGGCGATAGAGCAGAATAGAGTACTTTCCTCTGATATGCATGACAAGCACACACACAAACATACATGTGGGCCACATATACCTGATATAAACGTACACACACAGTGAAAAGCAAAATTTCTATTCACTAAGAAGGCAAAGCTGAACGCCTGTCAGTGATGTTCGCTATGGCTTCTGTATCTTATTAAGAGGAAAAATCCTCCAACTTTGTCATAAAATGTGAAGTGAGACATGCTAAGTTTGTTTACTGGAGTCTGTTGCTTGCACGAAATGTATGTCTGATTGTCCATGCCCCAAAACGCAAGTGATAATTAAAATATCACACTATTGATGCCTCTTCCACAGAGGATACATGGGGTGAGTCACTGTCCAGGAAAGTCACAGAATTCAGATATGGACATATCCATTTGTATTTTACAAGATGTTGACTTTCATGCCATGTGCATGTCCTGACTTTTTCTAAGTTAAAGAATGTAAACATAAAGTGAGAAAGAATCAAAAGACAATAGGAACCCAGCAAGGAAGAAGGATAGTGAATAATCTTTGATAGTGTTCACTCAAAAGGCAGACTCATATGCAACTCTATGGTAAGCTGCTATTTGCATTAAAAATCAGATTAAATTTTCATTTCTTCAGTGATAGTGGAGTAATTCCCTTTAACATAGTTCAATATGTAATTTCTAGTCTTATGCAAATTAGTCAATACAAATTCAATTATATGGATCCATATTTTATATGCAGGACCACATATCCACAGCTTGAATATCTTCACACTTCACATGCCTCGGGAATGATGTCCAAAGTTGAAATTATGGCTTTGCTTTCAGTTCCATTCATGAAGAAGATCCTCATTGACTGACCAAGCTTTTGATATATTCAGGCACAGTGTGAATGGTCAAATAGCTCTTAACAGTATGGGGGATGGCAAGGATGGTTCCTCTTATCATTCAACTGCTGCCTTCATTCCAACATGGCTGCCAGTGTATGTGGCAGCATCTTAGCAAGGTTCATGGAGCTCTGAGAAAGTACTCACTCTGAATTACAACAGTAGTGAAAGAGCCCTTAGAATCTTCCAGTAAGGAGAAGAAATAACAGATGTTTTTTCACATTTTCTTATGAGGATTCCTGGAAGGGAGGGTGGGTAATAGCTGGACCATACCTACCTGCTGGCTGGGTTCTACTGAAGGAGATATGCACACACCAAACAGAGGGAAGAAGATGCATACCTGTTGCTCTGTCATAATGTGGTAATAACTGGGAACCTGATGAAATCTGGTTAAGGAATGTGGCTTCTGATTAGAATCTAGAAAGACGCACTTGCTCTAAAAATGTGTATAGTCATATTTTCTGGTATGATTGTCTGAACAAGTGAGCATGGGGTGGTGTCAAGACTATGTGAATTACTGTGTTGAGATCAGCAACCAGAAACTCCTTAGACTAGGGTGTCAGAATAGAGAAGGAAGAGAAGAAAGTAGAATACCACTTAGGAAGTAAACCTTTACAAGTAGGCACTGGATATAACAAAGGGGCTGTAAAGGATCAATGATGAAGACCACATTTCTTGCGTGAACACTGGCTAGCGATGTAACTATTCAGACATGGGAAGGGCTGCTTCCAATTACACTGGCATGTCTGGAGGAGGTTGCTAATTGGTAGGTGGAGCTTTGAGAGACCTAGTGTGGGAAGTACCCATCATTGAGTACCTTTATATCAGGTAAATGGGGTGCTTGTCCTCTGTGAGATATTTCTGTAAGAAAAGATGAGACAAAACGACATAGTTATGTGCAGAAACAGGAGAGTCAGAGATGTGCTGCAGACAGCCGGGTGTGCTTTGAAGAGGAGAGGACATTGTAAGAAGATAATACGGATCTATAGAAAACATGTCTTATGAGTTTACCTGATGACAATCTGCTGAAAATCTTTGATGCTCAGGACCCTAAAACTAGGTAAACACCATTGAGATGTCCGAAAGCTTGTCTGGTAGAGGAGGGCGTTGTCAATACTACACAAATTACACCTTAATTCTAATTAATATGTGTTTGACTACCTCTTCTCTTCTTGAACCTATTCATATGACAAACTGTAATTTATTACACCATGCTTGTTTGTAACCCAAGAAGAGAAAGCTTTCCTGAGGTACTATACTGATGACGAAAAAAATATCAAAATTTCAATTTAAAGTCCATTCAAGACATGGCTATCTCAAATTTTTTAAGCAAAGGAAAACCCCATGCCTCACATCCCCAGAGGTGACTGGACTGATGTTAAAAGTAAAAAGTGGATTGTGTCTTAGTGCTCAGACAGCTACAGCAATAGAGGCAGCTTAAGCAGATGTTGGACCACTTTACAGTCCCAACAGGACACGCTGAGGTGAATTGCAGGCTTATAGAGAGAGGCCTCTGAAAAACAGTGACAACATTGACAGAGCTAACAAAGTCTCAAAAGATAATGGGCAACAGACATTACTGTTCTGTGTATTGACTGTTGCTGTACATCTCAAAGATAATGGGTAACAAAAAGTTACACTTCTGCATATCGACTATGGATGCATCTCAATTCATTTTCCAAACATATAAAATTCCTCTTGAGATAAATGTTTTTCATATTCTTCAAATAACTCTACAACATGTATCATCTCTATTTGGAACAGCCCAAACTTAGGCTATGAAAACTCACCTACAGTTTTGGAAGGGGATAAAAAGATGTGTGTTGCCACTAAGTTTTAGCTGTATATCTGTGAGGGGCAGTCATGCCCTCAAAGAAATGTTCCTGAATGAAGAATTTACTTAAAAAAATTTTTAATCCCAAGATACACACTCACAGATATATGTCTATACATATATATCAAGGCAGACAAGAGAAAGCCCTTTATCCCGTACAGCTTATCAGTACAGCTAATGCTCTGACAGATGTCTAGTGACTAAGCTGTTTAAATCAGGCAGAACCAAAAACTACCCAACCAAATTCTCCCCAAAGGCCAGACTTTCCTTTAGCACAAAACTATGACTAGTCTATTTTCAGAAGGTATGGTTCTCTCCATGATTAAAGATAGTTTTATACCATAATCTTAAAATGAAATATATCATTTCTAAGTGTAATCTCATCAAATCATGAGTCATATATCTTATGTTCTGCTTAAACTTTTATAGGGACACCACCTATCACTTTCCTGCCCAAACTTTTAATTTACATAAAATATATATTTATTCTTCAATTTTATTTGGTAAGTAACACCCACCTTTTGACAGTGTGCTGAATTAGCATTGCTTTCAAAGGGATTTTCTGGAGGACTGTCATAAAATTGATTCTGTTTCAATTTTCTCATGCTCACCTGCCTGTATAATTTGGCAATTTTCATAAAACTTTTCATTAAAAGAATTTCATCCTACATTCATGTTTATGAGCCACTCCAAGCACTCTGATATACTTTGTGAGCCATGGTCAACTTAGAGTCAAAAGAAGAAATGCACTGAAATATGTATTACTATCCTGCATTGGTACAAAAGAGGCACCGCCTGTGTTGGAGCTTCTCTCAACTCCTCAGGCTGTCATAGCTGCTGTCAACACCTTAGGCCCACAGGATACCTCAGTGAAGATCTTCAGTCACCTTGGTCCCTGTATCACAACACTGAAATGCATAAATATCAGGTGTAGCATACAAATCACAACTAAAAATCACAAATCAATCAGATGCTGCCAAAAGTAAATTTTGTCTCTGAGAACTAAGAAATGAACATTTTGTTCCTTGAGAAGACTATAGCGTCCTCCAAGCAAGCACCTGTCCTCTTTCGGCATGTGCCACCATCACCTGCTTCCAGAAGCATTAGAGAGCCATGTGTTTCCCAACTCAGCAGGCAAAATGTGCAAGCATACATGCATATCTTACCGATAGTTTGTGTTACAATTAATTTGTTCCTGAACATTCCCTAATAATTAAATTACCCACTTAAATGATTTTCTTTAACATTGGGGCAGTTGTTTCAAAACAAGGCAAAAGCAAAAGCTTATCTCTTGGAATGAGATGTAGACTTCAAATACCAAGCCCTGTGCTCTTCTCTGGCCATGTTCCCAACCCTGCAAGTCGAAGATGGGGAAGCAGAGCAGAGGTGCAGAGTTGTGCCAAGAACTAGAATGCCCATAGTTGTGAAAATATCGCATTTTGTCACTGCTTCTAGAAGGTCTCCATGATGAGGCTGATGAGTGGAATCCTGTGGAAGGTGAGGATGAGCTGCGGACACTGCGAGAGCTTGTGTCCTTGACTTTAATTTCACTGTCAGAAAAAAAAATCTAAAACTACTATTCCCTCTCTCTCTCTCTCTCTCTCTCTCTCTCTCTCTCTCTCTCTCTCTCTCTCCTCTCATTTTCCTCTCTTTCATTGTCTCCCTCAAATTGAAGTTCCCAAATTAAAAAAAACAGAAAATATAAATAAGACTTAAGTAGAAATGTGTTTCTATTTTTTAATTATGAACCAATATTGGAAAGTAAAACAGAAAAGTCATTCTGCCAGCAAAGCCCCGTTATTACTGTGAACAGGAACTTTTCCTTGTACTTGTGACTGCTGATTTCTGAACTCCAGTAGCAAATGTAATTTTGTCAATATTACCAAGTAAACAATTTGGTGAATAAAGATATTGATGGGGGATAGAATCTAGAATATTTTACTGCAGCTTTTAAAGGTTTTCTTATCAGTCAGTGGAAAGGAACCGTTTATTTTCTCAGCAGGTCTCATTCATTGTGAATCTCCCCCTGTTCAAACTGATTCAATCACCATCTCCCTAGATCACAGCCTATACAAATAGTTTGCATTAGCATGCTAGGCAAAAATCTCCTTACCTTTACTTCACCTTCTATTCTGTTCCTTTTATAGTTCCTAATTGAATACTTCAAAAGTGTACTTACTCTAAGTGAAAGAGAACTGACACAGTAGAAGCGGGGCCTGGCTTTCCTCAGCCTCCACTGAATCTGTAGTTTTCTCTTCACTGCATGGATGAGAGGATATGCTTTTAATACTGTACATACAGTTCAGGAGATAGTCAAAGGCAAACTGTAAATAGCAGATGCTCCATAAGATCCAACTATGATTTTGCCATGTCTAACCTCTAAATTTGATCAAACAGTCATGCCAATAAGTCGGTCATATTGTGAGAAGTGGGAAAGAGAAGTTTGGACAGGAGATAAGAGCCTTGAGTCAGGCCTTCAGTTCCAAGATAGAAAAGAAGGAAGCATAAAGAACCCAAACTTATCGTTATAGGTCTTCTCTGCCTTACTTCAAGGGCTTCCACCCTCAGATTCTCATGATAGCCCTGTTAATAGTTTCTCATTAGGCACTTTCCCTACTGTATAATCTTGGGTAGGCTTATGACTGTGTGGCAGGTGGGAGTCTCACCATCCCTGAATGAGAGATTTGTGTCTTTCGTTGCATATGGAATCAATATCCTGTGACTAGTTCCTGATGTTTAAGTAATGGGGAGTGGGTAAATCTATTTTTTATGAGATGAAGAATGCATGGTTAATGAATACAGTTGAATATGGAAGAGAGACAGTTTCCTCAGTGGTAAGATGTTTATGCTTCTGTCAATAACTAGTTATCCTTGACTCTCTAAGAAGCCATTATGAAACTCATTGGATCAAGAAAAAAGTCATGAAAGGGGCTAGTTTGTAGAAGAAATTATTATGGAGGTAGAAGGAGGCTAGTTGGGAGAGGAAAGAGAATGAGAAGGTCAGTAAGAGATAAAGGCATTGTGGGGAATGGGTATTTTGACATACATTATATATCTGTATGAAAAAGTCACATTAAAACAAATCCTGTGTACTTAATGGACACCATGAAAAACACTACAAATACTGTGAAAGAACAGAGGATGGAGGAAGGCAGCAAATTACACAGAAATTGCCAGCAGCAGGGCTCAGTGGGATGCTGATCTCACATCTGGACAACCTCTGCCTTGGACCTTTCAGTGAGGAAGCTGGAAGCATTGTGTGTGCTGCCATCATGCTCCAGTAGCTGAAATTGTGAAAGAATTAAAGAGGCATAGGTGTGCAAAGATCTGACGTGTTATAGAGAAAAGATGTCTACTTTGGAAGACTGTGTAAAGTATAAAACCATAACAGAATCAATGAGAACATGGTATTTTCTGTAGATGAAGGTAATAACTAGTAATTACAAAATGTATATGGGATACTCAAGGCAGGGTTCCTTGGGGAGTCAAGTCAGAGACAACACACTGCACTTAACATTTAAAGCTACAGGTCACGAGCTCTGGTGTAAAATACCCAGGTGATAACATAGGCTGATATTTATCTTAATTGTGTATAGACACTGAGACTTTTCCTGCAGTTGTTGACTCTTCTAACAATTGTCAAATAAATCAAATTTATTTTAAGTAAAAGCCCTTCAGAAATCAGTCCATGAGAGAGAAGCCATACAGACCATTTTGTAAACAGGGCTAAGTTGAGTATGTTTTCCAATGCAAAAGCAAAGGTCAAGAGTTGTACAGCAGCTTTCCAAAGCTCACAGGGGGGTAAAACACTCACTGGGGGAAGATGCTCTGTGCACTGTGGCTCCTGACCCTGTGTTCTAAGTCTACTGTTTTGGAAATGCATGTTCTCAGCAGGGGTTCATGGCCAATAACATGAAAGGTCATGGATAGAATCTCAATACAATTCAAAAGCAAACTGGCATAGGGCAAGGTTATCTGGGATAGAATAGAATGAAAATCCATTGACAAAGATAGCTCCTTAATTTTTTTGTGCACCTGTATACAGTGCACATGCACATATGAGCCTAGAGTGCAAGCTGACATTAAAATCCACGTCCAGGATTGGGATACTGCCCAGTGGTAGTAGGCCTGCCTAGCATGTACCAAATCCTGTATTCAGTTGTCAGCATTACAAATTGATATCCTCTTGCAGTGAATGATAAATAATGGTTACACTATTATTTCATAAGGGACATTGTTGAAAATGCCATTTATATTCCAAATATGAAGCCAAGGACAGGACAAGAACAAGACAGGACTGTGAAGTTTGGTGGAATCCACATAGAACAATTAGAGGAAAAAGGTAGAATGCAAATTACACTGAAATAGTTCCTTAAAAATAAAATTAAGAAAATTTAACATGTAAAAAAAAACCTAAAAGCTTATTTTTCACACATTCAGAAAAGTACCTTGATATGTTGAAAAGTCAGTGAAAATAGAGAAGAGAGAGACAGAATCTGTTTCTACCCAGAAAAGGAACAGAAATATTATCCACAGGAAGACTTTGTTTATGTATATGATACTGTAAAGGGTTTATGCCAAGAAACCTGGAAACTATATAAAATGCTTGATTCTCTAAACACACACTCACACACACACACACACACACACACACACTATAAATAGGGGAGAGGGGAGAAAATACTAAAGAGAAAAAAAGGTAAAATGTGTCACACAGGTCGATGACACTGAAAATTGGACTTTTGATGTTATTAAATAGCCTTCTCTTGGCACTAGAGGGAACTTGTGTGAGAATTGAGATGGACCACAGATGTCAGATTGTATTAACATAACACAGGATTAAACTCTGTGGCATTGTCTCTGAAAGGAGCAGAGAGGCACTGAGAGATAAGCAGCTACCCAGATTCACAGCTGCATGGCCCATGCAGCTGCCCCATGATGCAGACAGTTGAAGCCACTGGAGAAAGACAGCTCCCCTCTTTATAGAAAGCAGTGTAGAATGAATTTGCATGCCAACAGACACATGGCTACATTCACAGAGTAATTGACATCTGTGTGGGGGCTTTTAGTGAAAGTCAAACTTACTTGTCAATATGAAAGGAGAGTATAAATGTGTGTTTATATAATATTTGATTAGGAGATTATCGTGGGTTCTAGAAAGATACTCTAGCACATCCTAGGCAAGTCCAATATTGGTACAGGTTTATATTGAAAACAACAAAGTACAATTAAAAACAACTCGAGGGACAAATTAAAAACTCATAACAGAGGATTATTTTGGAGTACATATGTAATAAGTTCATAAACCCCATCGAAAAAAAGGCTAGAAACACATAAAAATATTCAGATAAGATTAAAGAGGGAGTATGAGCACTACAACAACTATTTAGTTGTTTAATATAGTCAATTTAATCTTTTAAACTATTAAGTAAAAGGAAATAGCAATAAGGTACCATTTCTAGACATCATAGAACAGAGGAGGAATACTAGCCAGTGCTGAAGAAGATGGAGTAACTGGTAGTATGTTCATTCATTTTCATTAAGTTTTTGCATACAATATATTTTGGTTATTTTTCCTCCTCCAATTCCTCCCAGTTCCTCCCCATTTCCATACCCACTCAATATGGTTCTTTCTTCCTCTCTTTAAAAATACAAACCAGAACAACAACAACAACAAAAAACAATTAAAAACAAAAACTCAAATATAATTGAAAACAACAACCAAATCACCATAAAGAACAAAACATAGCTTCTTGCAGGTCTGTCTGTCTGGAACTGCAGATTCCAAGGTCTGATATCATGCGGCACTATTACAGATACTAACACTTCATAGAGCAAAGGGGACAATGTCACCTCAGGTCCTGACAGATGGCTACTGTGCTTTCTCTCACAGACAGAGCAGCACACAACAATCCCATCTCACACTGTTGCTGACTGATATTCAGTGATAAAACAGGAAATGAGTCAAATTTTAAAATAGTAAAAGCAATAAATCAACGGTAGGCAAAATACCTGTGTAAATGCAAAGAGGTACTAAGCCTAAGGAAGAGAACACTGGAGTTCATTACTCACCCAGTGAAAGAAGCAGGAGTGGCCAGTGGAGACTGGTCAGTAGATGTGGTCAGAGGGGGCTGGTCAGTAGGAGTGTTCAGTGGGGGCTGATTAGACAGGGCTGGTCAATAGGGGTAGTTAGAGGGGGACTAGGCAGAAGGGGTTGGTCAATAGAAGTTGCCAGAGGGGGCTAGTCAGAAGGGGCTGGTTAGAGTAGGCTGGTCAGAAGGGTCTGGTCAGAGGAGACTAGTTAATATGGGCTAATTAGAAGGGGCTGGTCAATAGAATAGTTAGAGGAGGCTGGTCATTAGGGGTGGCCAGAGGGGACTGGTCAGGATGTGGGGTCTGTGGGGGCTGGTCAGTGGGGACTGATCATTAGGGATGGTCAGTCCTGGGGGCTAGTCAGAGGGTATTAGTTAGTAGGTGTGGTCAGTGGGGGCTGGTAAGTGCTGGTTATTAGGGATGGTAAGAGAGTTGTGGTCAGTAGGGGACTGGTCAATGAGGGATGGCCAGTGAAACCTGATCAGAGGGTCGTGTCAGTAGGGATGGTCAATGAGCGCTGGACTTGAGTGGTGTTCAGCAGAGAATAGTCATGGTAAGTAGGGTGGTCAGTGGGGGCCAGTCGGTGGAAGCTAGTTAGTAGGACTGGGCAATAGGCTCAAATTCAATGTATGACTTATTTATTTCTTTAGTTACACTGTGTCCTCAAATCAGATAATACCTAATGCTTTAGCAAATATTTAGTGATGCAGTGTAGTCCTGGCGACCTTGAAAATATTTGTCATGTTCTGAGGTTAGGAAAGTAAGACTCATGGATCTTTCAGTAGTATTTCTAAGCTACATTTTCAGGAGCAGGAAGCAGGCTGCGTTAAGTCTGGACTCTTGGCCACCCAGCTACCATGTTTGCGCTATCTTAGTTCTTGGTACTTCCTTACAAAGTTAGGGCAGAGTCAAATGCCAGCATGTATGCCCGATAGCTTATGAAAATAGTGAGACAGACAAACAAGCAGAAGACAATTATCTAATAGCAGCCATATGTTAATGGTTCAAAGAGATCTTGTAAAGTCCTGTCATGTATTGAAATGAAGCAACTTTGTTAAATGGCAGGTGAGTGTTGGCAAGAAAAATGTGTTCACAAGGGAGAAGGGAGAGGTCTGCACTCCTTCCTTCTGCACTTCCACTGAGTCACAGTGTTGACATGCATATGGCAGTGGGAGAGCGCCTGCTTCAGTGGTAGCAGCTATTTTGGTCCCCCCACCCCTTTCCACATACATGTCTCTAAAGGCCTTCTTCTTGCAACTCCCATCCTCAATAATCTGCCATCTGTTTGTTTGCTAAAACAGGAGACAAAGGAGTGGATGGCAAAGGGTGCAATCAGCGGATGAAACAAGGTGGTGTCTAAACAAATAATGTAAACGCATTTAATTAAGGCGGTCTTCACGGCTGCTAATTAATTGCTTGACTAAAATAACGAGGGTGCATCAGGAAACAACTTGGTGTTTCTTTGAAAACTATTAAAGTGATTTGTGTGCATTGATACAAGCCCTGAAGGAGAGCTGTATCATGCTTCCAATTTTAAGAAATCTGTTTCAGCAGCTTCTAACGAAACATTAGAAACTGTGCTTAAGACATTCCCTAAAAGATATTTAAAATCATAAGATGCTGTAGCTTTGAAGGCAAAATCCCCAAAGAAAAAGATTTTTAGTAATGCATCACTTTAATGAATTAGCAAACTTTAAGTTACAAAGAAATCTTTAATATTTAGTCATTTATTCAAAGATGCATCACATCTTTGAAAGTCCAGCTTGGTGATATAACCAATGTTAATTTATTCTCTGAGATAGATCTGCCCCAAACAGTCTCTGTCTCCTAATTAAGGCTACAATTGGGAGGTTGATGAGATTAGTGTTATTTAGCAGAGTTGTGGTTTTGAATATAGAAATTTACCCTCATATAACTATTAGAGTAAAATGTAACTGCCACACATTTAGATCACAGGGATATTTTCAGAACTTTACAGATTGTTCCTCAGATGGAGTAGGGGTTTGTGCAGAAGGAAGGCTGCTAAGCTTCTGCCTCCTGATATTCTCTTAAGTGCCCTATGGTGAGCACAGCTATTTCGTGTCTCTATTTGTTTGGAAGTGTCTTAGTTAATGACTTGCTTTCTTACTAGCAAAGACATTTTTTGGCAAAATCCCCAAAGAAAAAGATTTTTAGTAATGCATTGCTTTAGTGCATTAACAAACTTTAAGTTACAAAAATGTCTTTAATATTTAGTCGTGTATTCAAAGATGCATCCCATCTTTGAAAATCCAGCTTGGTGATATAACCAATGTTATTTTTTTTTCTCTGAGATAGATCTGCCCCAAACAGTCTCTGCCTCCTAACTAAGGTTGCAATTGTGAGCACAATCACAAAGCAAGACAACCTTAACCCTTTTGCCTTACTTACTATTGCCTATGATGGTGCTGGAGGCCAGGAGAAGAGCTGGGGCTGTAGCTCACAGTCTTCAAGAACTCAGTATGCTCCAAAATAGAATGCTCATCTCATTGATGCTGAGAACATTACCCTTAGAGGAGCCATAGGACATACAGACCTGGAAGGAAAGTGCAGGCTATGCCTGTCCAGCACTGTGACCAATAGCCATACATATTGTGTCACCAAGTTGTAGCTTCCCTCCACTCACAGACAACTGTTGTCTCTCCTTTCACTACAAGGTTCTTGTCACACTTGTTGCATTCTCAACTATTCCTAAATATAAACATTTAACCTGCACTGTCTGATTCTGTCTACAATTTCAACACTGACCACTTATTATTAGAGAAACAATTGATGTGCTCTTCCTTGAAGATTTCTTCCACGCTTAACATTCATTACTTTTTATAATTTTTTAGTCACCTTATAGTTATTTATCTAGAGGTGAGGCCTCATGATCCTCCCCTCCCATGTTAGTATGAATATTGGTCTTATCCTTGTTCAGATTCCATTTATTCAGACATGTTGGTAAGACCTCATTGATGTAGTTTCTGACATTTCTAGGAAACACAGTCTCACAGAAAACTCCCTGGTCCTATGGCTCTTACAATCTTTCGATCCACTCTTCTGCGGTAATTCCTGAGCCTTAAATGCAGGACATGTGTTGTAGATGGATCAGTTGGACTAGAATCTACAGCTCTGCACTGTAATCAGATGTCATAAAAATAATGAAAGAGGAGGCCATGAATTGGAAAGGAATGAGACACCTGAGAGGGTTTGAAGGAAGAAAGGCAAGAAGGAAATAGTATAATTATATTATAGTCTCAGTAAAACATATGTGAAGAAAGAGAGAGAGAGAGAGAGAGAGAGAGAGAGAGAGAGAGAGAAGAAGAAGAAGAAGAAGAAGAAGAAGAAGAAGAAGAAGAAGAAGAAGAAGAAGGAAGAAGAAGGAAGAAAGGAAGGAAGAAAAAAAGAGAAGGAAGGGAAGAGAAGGGAAGGGAGGGAGGGAGGGAGGAAGGAAGGAAGGAAGGAAGGAAGGAAGGAAGGAAGGAAGGAAGGAAGGAAGGAAAGAAGAGAGAGTGAAGCCAGGATTAGGTAGAGCTAAGATAGCAACCATAACTACCTGAAGTAACAGTAAGATGTAGGAATCAGAGAGTAAGCAGCTGGAAAAAGTGGTTGCAAGGATTGGTAAGGACATAAGAGTGGGTGAGCATGACCAAGGGCATGTTATACATGTGAGAAATTTCAAAAATATAACAAATGGAAGAAGTTAAAGCATCAGGAACCTGAGTTGAAGGCAGGGCCTATACTCTAGCTCAGTGTGAGAAAGCATGTGTATGCATGAAATGTTCAGGCATCCAAGTGATTTCCTTAGTCAAATGTTAGAGGAAATAGTTAACTATATTCAGGCAGTATAAAATGACCATTTTGTCTGATTCATGAAATTGCTGTAGAACACACACACACACACACACACACTATATATATATGTATATATATATACATATATATATATTTATATATATATATTATACACATATTTATATATATACATATATATGTATGTATGTATACCTTTACATACACGCATATATATACATATCTATACATACACACACACACACACACACACACACACACACATATATTTTGAGGGGGCCTCAAGGTCTTCCAGTAACTACAGAGCCAAACACAACACTGATACATAGGCAGGATATGATGACAAGATGTACATTTTGAGATTCAGTGGATTCCTGAGCTGGGACCACAGACTTCTGCAGGGTCTGTATTCTGATTGCCCTGTGTGGTCACTGAGCTTCTGATCCTGTTTGCACTTATGGGTACTAGTAAGTCCTACTCTGGCTGGCTGATGGACTAGGAATGCTGAGTGTGTCCAGTATGTCTGAAGGAGCCAAGAAGGTCTTAGCTAAGGCTGTCTTTCTTTCCTTTCCCCTCCTTTTATGCGTCCTTTTATCCCCTAATCTTATTTGCAGTTCCTTTCCAACCAGACCCTGAAGGCTGTCATTTTTATTTCAGTTAAAACAAAAACAACTTACAAATGGTTACCAAGTATACAGAATCTATGCAGCCTCCTCATTTAGCTTCCCGCTATGGTAACATGGATAACCTTGTCTCAGTGTATAGAACTTGGAAAACAATACAATACTAATAAATGATGGCTGGATCATCTTCAAAATATGTTCAAAATTTGAACAGTTTTCCATAGCAGATGCTATTGTTCTGTGCACCGAGATGGTGGCACATCTGCTGGGACCCTCCTGCCCGGAGAGGGTAGTGGTGGGTGCATGGAGTAGGACTCTGGTGATGGTTTTAAAGTCTGAGGGTCTCAGGATATTCTAGTTCTTCATGCTGAAAAGCTGATGATAACTTCTAAAAAAAAATCCTAAAAACTTTCTTGCTCTTTCTGAGGGTAAAAGGCTGCTGGCTTAGGTGCTTAACACCTGTAGCCTAACAATGGAGGATTAAATAATGTGGCTTTGGTTCTATCTCAGCAGGAACTGCGCAGCTGCTTGTCAGAAGTGGCAGAAGAAAAAGGGACCCTTAGAAAAGTGATTATAGCGTTTATTACAAAGTTGTAAATAGTTTCCTATGAAAGCTATCTAAGGCAGAAAAGCAGAAAGAACCCTAAGCAGGGGAAGGGAAACTTCTTCTAAGTGGGGAAAGGCAAAAAAATCTTCTCTCTCTCACTCTCATCTCTTTGTCCTCAGTACTTACACATCTTTCAGAATACATGATCACATGTTACAAAGTTCATCACAAATTCAAACAAAAAATCAAATCATAAATTGAAATAGAAGTGTACAACAGAGAATGTTTACAGGCATATCCATTAGGAGTAATTATCTGGCCAAAAATACATCACCTGTCACAGCTCCACAGGTTCACTGAAGGTTGAAAACCATAGCTACATTACTAGTGAAGTTTTGTATAGATTAACCCAGTCAATATTTTATCCTCTGTCTTAGCACCCATAATAAATCATTAGTTCCTTATTTATGATTTTCAGTTAAATGTTTTACAACCTCTTGGAATGTGCTCTGAATAGGAGAAAACCTGGTTACTATCTAAGAGCAATTAATTGGTGACACTTGGGAAACTGGCAGAGTTCTCATTGCAGTTTTGACTATCAGAAAAGGATCTAATAGCTGTCCCACTATAAAAGAGCTTAATAATCACCGTTATAATTTTAGGAATTATTATAGGATCATCATTAAGACGTAAAAGAGTCATCTATTTTTCTGTATAGCATCATTACAAGGCAGTACATCTTTGTGGATCTCCAGAGATCTGCTTTAAAGAGGTGGGCTAGTACCTAGTGATTGTTATATATGTTTAATAATAACAGGAAAAGCATATTAATAGCAGGAAACTTTCCTAAAATGAATCCCCTTATGGCCTTCTCAAATAAGAACGAACCTGTTGCAGATTATATAATAATCTGAAGCAGGCCATCTCAGGACGATCATTTACTTGTTATTAGCTTGTTCCACTATGGCTCTTGACACACATCTGTCTTGTCTTGTCTGAAGCAATCTTTGTATGTCATCTCTGGACTGTGCTTTGTTTGTTTGTGATTAAGGTAGCCCTGAACCTATGTCATCAATGGAACTAGTTGCAGGCTGTCCCTGGTGTCAGGGTATCTACTTTCATTACTATCTTCAGTAGGCAGTGAAGTTTATTTTATTATTTTAAAGGTTTGTTTATTTTTCATGCATAAGTATTTTACCTACATGTGTGTTTTTGTGCCATGTGCATACAGTGTCTATGGAGTCCAGAACAGTGCATCAGATCCCCTGGGACTAGAGTTTCAGATGGTTCTGAGTCACTATGTGTGTGTCATGAATTGAACCCCGATTCTGTGCAAGAACAGATCCTAACTCCTGAGTCATTTACAGCCCCAGTAAAGGGTTTTGCCTGATACAGTTAGCATCATTATCTGTGAAATGGTGACATTGTCTTTCCATTATCTGTGGAATCATAACATAGTTTTTTCTTTCCTACATTCAAGCGTAACGTTGTGGTCGCCAAGTGTTTTTTTCTATTTTCATCAAGTCTTTCATGGTTAGTATTTGGAATTCCATTTTAGGTGGGGACCTTTTTTTCTTTCTGTGTTCCATTCATTCGTTCTTTTTCATGTCAGAGCATAGATTTTAAACTGTCATGGTAATTAATTTGTTGCTGAAATTGTTGCAGTTTGGTCTGTCCTGGATCCCTTCAGTTTGGACACTGTAACTATTGATCTGTCCCACAAATTTTTGAAAATATCCTTACCCCCTAAATTGTCTCTAAGTGTCTTCTGTTCCTGCCCCATGGTCATAGTTTTGCTCCAACTACTCCGGCCCCTTTGTTGGAGAAAAGATCCACGTGCTGACTTTGCTATTTGCTATCCATGCCTTGATGTTCCTGATCCTCTCAGAGGACTGATTTGGGAACAGGCATATTAATCTTGCACATGCACACCCTCCAAGCCTGAGTTTGTATGAAACCTCTGACTTCAGCTGACCATTCCGAGTTCCATTCTTCACCCTCCATGCTTTATCCAATGAGAAATATGGCTCTTGTTATCCAAAATGTGTTTATTAATGATTTTTCTAAAAATTGAAAATGCAAACTCATGTAAAGATTTCTAATCCATAAAACCATGAGAACAAACTGTGATTCAAAATACGGTATTTGCGTTTTTTAATCTTCAATCTTACTTAGTCTAAATATTCCCAAAGTCTTTATGCTATGTCTTTATGTTATTTTTGTTCCTTCCCGTCTGCTTTATGCTATCCTCATCTACCGTTGCAATAGCATCATTACTGTTTGTGTGTTTATTTGGCATACAAGCATAATATCCTGGTTGGCTCTGTTTCTTTTTGAGTAGATTACAGGTGCACATCGCAACAAGCATGCACCATTCTGAAAGGAGCACGCTGGATCTTTAGTCTCTTTAATCCCTTCTCGATTAGCCCAGCCTTTCTGACTGCGTTTCCATCTGCCTTCTGTAGGCACTCATTCTTTTAGTTATCGACTTCACAGTTTGATTTTCACTGAGGAAGGAGTAACCTTATTTCTCTTACCTCCACTTCTCGTACATCAGTGTCAGTGTTCCTCTGTGTTGGGATGCATCACACACTCACAGTCAGTGCAAGTGCTTTCCTGTCAGCTCCTAGAGAACTTCTTCATTTATTTTAGTAAATAGTACCTTTACTTACAGGTGCTAAAGGGATTGTTCATAAATCATAATTTGTTCACTCAAATTTTAAGTGTACAATTGACGATGTTTTCAACATTTTGCAGTTTATGAAGTATAGTTATGTTTGTGTATTTATATTGTTAGATATTTCTCTTCCAGGAAGTTCCTTGAAGTACTTACTGAGCTGAAGAAAGGGGAATGCAAGTTTTAGTTAGCTGCCTTAATTCTGGCATAAAAGGGGTGTTTTAAATTCAATTTCCCCTTAAAGATTATATCTCACCAGACACAAAATAATTTCTTCACAGGTTCGGCAAACCCAATGGTAAATTTTCCTTTTTTCACCTGAAGGTCTTCTATTGGTTGGTTTAATTGAATAATGTAAAGGTCATGTTTATGTAACTGTCACTTATGTAATTGTGCTTAGTTATGCAATTGAAAACTAAGCATCCCATCAGCTTCAAAGGTCCATTTTCCCTTCTAAGTTCATTATGGAAAATGTCAATTTATGATGTCGGAGTTGTATGATGTCCATGCATACAGTTGCCAAGCACCTGTCAAACACTCCAAACCCACTCACTTGCAAAGTTAAACTTTCCCATCTTATTTATTTTGTTTCATGCAACTATACTGATAATTAATTTCAACTAATATTTAATCATCACACATCATTATTCTATTAAATGTATTTATAAGAAAAGGGATTCTTTTTACTTAATAGTAAGAGAACAAAGCATAAAGTTACAAATGACTCCATTAAAAAATGGGGCAAAAACACTAAAGGGACTACTTTTCAGAGAGGGAACTGATGGAAACTACAAATTTCAGAAGGTGAAATATTGTAGAGTATTAGGGAAATGTGAGCAAAACCCTGACAGACACATTTGTCATGAGAACCAAGACCCAGACCCTGACAACAGCAAACTCTGGCACACAAGCTCTGGCCCTTGCTGTGATAGAGAGGCAAATCAACACCACTTGGGAAGACTCTATCAACTTCAGACACAGGTAATATACTCTTGTGATCTATCAGTTGTAGTTTTCAGTATGGACCTAAATGAACTGCAAACACACACACATATGTGTACACACACAAACATATATATGCACACACATGTACACATGCACATACATATACGCAAACACACACACACACAAATACTGCACACTTGTATTAGGTAGAATCGTTCTTTAAAATTACCAAAAATATGTAATCAATTAGCATGCCCTTGCCTATGTGAGTAGTTAAACAAACCTTGGAGGACCAATGAGAATTCTGGAGGACAGCGGAATATCATCATTTAATTCAAAGAAAGGCAGAAGAAGATGTGAGGCAAAACATGAATAAAGAGAAGTGAAATGAGAGGTTTAACTACAACTATGATGTTAATTTGCTAAATGGGATTAGATTGATCAGTTCAGTTAAAAGCAGAAATAGGATGATGGTATCCAATCACACCCTCTTAACAGGGGATGAAAAATAGATAGAAATTACAAATCTGGTTTTAAAGGATGAAATAATTTACATTTTATAAATAGTAAGATAAGTCTTTACTAATATTGACCAAAATAGAGTGTAAAGTAAAAATGAGATGTTTTAAAGCTATAAAATTGCCCATCCATCACACACATTGTGTACATGGTCAAAATAAATGTCCTTTTGGTGTCAATGACAGAAAAACCCAGCTAAACCTTCTAATTAGATAGAAATTAGACTGTAAATTCATTAAATTGATGACAGAGGAATCATATTAAATTTAATTACAAAAATTAAAATATTGTAAAATAATAGCTTAATAGCCAATGAGACTAATCAGAAAGTAGTGTCACTGAAATCAGAAGCCTGATTCACCCCCACTTCAGTCCCTGGGACATACATAATGCAAATGAAAAATAATCAACTCCACAAAGTTGGTCTCTGGTCATCTTTTGCACCTACAAAAATTCTGCAAAATGAACACAAAAAACAACATTTGAAAAATTGGTCTAAATGAGTTATAAAAATGAAGATGACATGAAGTAAGAGATTTATGTTGGGAGACCTCAGGAGGCATTATTCGGAAGGGGAAGGGAAAGGGGTAGATATGACCAAGATACAGTGTGAACAAACATAAAAATTTCAATAAATGAATAAATTATAATATGGATGTAAAATTCTTATCACTACATCAGCAATACCAACTCAGCAACATGTAAAAGAATTAGTTAGATCAGAAACAAAGAAAGCCAGATGGAATTCATATCTGAGGTCACTCAATGTGATAAAATGAAGGCATATTGATTGCCAGGATATTTGGAGGAGTGAATAAATTATTGCATTGCCTTGTGAACAACAGAAGTGTGGTGACACTAGGCTTTTTTTTTTTTGGACAGTCGCATGTGACCTTTGCTTTATAGAAGGTCTGTCCCTGACTAAATAGTCTATGGAAGGGACCATCTGTGAGTCTCATTAATAAACGGATGGGCTGGCATGATGGCACAGCACGTAAAGACACTTGCCACATGAACCTGGCAATTTAAGCTTTTTCCCTGGGACTCGTATAAAGATAGAAAGAGAAAATTAATCAATTCCATAACTTTGTCTTCTGACTTCCACATACATAATGCTGTGGAAAGTACATATAATCCTTCATAATAATAATGATAATAAAGACTTAAGTCATACCATCATCATCACCAACATCATCATCATTATCATGACCATCGTCATCATAGTGCAGAGAAAAGATTGGGCAAAATACAGAAGCTTTTATAATCAGATTCTCTCGACCAACTATAAGAATGTTCAGCAATTTAATGAAGAACATTTCCTCCAAAATGCAGTTAATTCATTGTTAATGTTGAGAGTCTGGGAGAGTTCATTTTAAGATGAGTAACAAGGCAAGGAATCAATACTATGTGAGAGGTTCTGGTAGTAGGTTGGATAAAAATATGGAGTTATCTAGATGAGAGAGAAAGAGAGAGAGAGAGAGAGAGAGGGAGATAGAGAGAGAGAGAGAGAGGAAGAAGAAGAAGGAGGAGGAGGGGGAGAGAGGGGAGAGAGAGAGAAAGAGAGAGAGAGAGAGAGAGAGAGAGAGAGAGAGAGAGAGAGAGAGAGAAAGAAAAAGAGAGAGAGACAAAGACAGAGAGAGTGACAGAGAGACAGCGACACAGAGAGAGTTCTTATCTCTTATCATATACTGCATTTATGTGTTTATAGCAAATGTTAAGATATTCAGATAAAAAACACCTATAGTCAAAAATCAAGTTAAAGAGTTCTGTTACTAGACCTAGACAAGGACCAGACCTAACTATACAGTGTTAAGATGCTGTTTTAGTGAGTTAAGGATAGAAATATTGATTCAAGGAGGAAACTGAGAGCCTAAAAATAACTCCTCACATTCACAATCAATTGATATTTAATAAGGTTGCAAAGATATCTAATGAAGGAAGCAATGTTCTTTCATCAAATGGACCTGAAGCAAGCAGAGTTCTAAAGGCAAAGAAAAAGTTGGATTCTAGTGCTGGCAAAATGGTGCAGAGTGTAGATCACACTCATCACAGAACCCTAACAACCTGAGGTCTGTCCCCATGCTGAAAGGATGGAAAAGACTCTCAAAAGTTGTTCCCTGACTCTCCACTCATGACCCTGTGCATGCATCACCACTCCCATTTCTTTTGTCTCTTTCCTTCTCCTACCCTATCACTTTCCCACACAAATAGCAATAATCAAAAATTCATTAAAAATAAACTTGGATAACACCCAAACTCAATATCACAATGTTAGGCACAATGCCCAAAGATTTAAAAACAATAAAACTCTCATAAAAAGAATGAAAGTATTCAGTTTTATGACCATTAGTAAAATGGTTCTATTGTTCTTGTTTTTAATTTCAGGCAAGACAGCAACAACAAACCACAAATAAATGTACATATTAACTGGATTTTGTCAAAACTGAAAATGTTGGGAATCAGAAGATTCACCAGGAAATTAAAAAAAAATGAAGTCCAAAATAGAGACCAACCTTTCCAAATAATGTATCTGATAAGACAGTGTGTTTAGACTAGTTTTAGAAATATGTAAGTATCTATAACTAAAAGTGAAAAAAATTAAAATGATTATTCCATAGAAACCATTAAACATTTCCACAGGATTCCAGAATTTCATATACTCCAAATCCTTAGAGATTAAAAATGTTATTCTGAATTTTTACAGCCTGAAATACTACCCATGATTAAAAAACAGATTAAAAGAAATTCCCTTTTTTATTTAAAGTTTTTATATAATATTTCTATCATAATCTTTCTTCTTCTCTAACTCCTCTAATATCCCCCCACCTCCCTACCCAACCAACATTGTGTTCACTTTGCCCCTAAAATAACACAATATGACAAATATTGTAATTATAGTAAAGAAGAAAAAACAGTAAGGCAAAGCAAAACAAACAAACACATAAACCTCCAAACAAAACAAACCAAGATCCCTCTCTCTGACAGACACAAATAAATGTGAAGTCCATTTTGTATTAGTCAACTACTTTTAGCCATGGAGTCTTCCCTGGAGTGTGGTTGATATACCCAGTGGTATTCCATTGGAGAAAATTGATATTTTTCCTTTTCTAGCAGGTATCAATTTAAGACTTGAAAGCCATCTCTACTAAGGATAGTAGAAGCAATACTTCAATTTGGAGAGAAGGCTAAAAATGCCCAATAATGTCACAGGAAACATATAAACATATAGGATATCTAGTAGCATGTCATCAAAACAGATTTGAGAATACATCAACAAAGTTACAGGACTTAATATACATCTTTTAATAATCTCTCTGAGTGAGTAAAGATCTGAGGTGATATTTTCTGATGAGAATACCTGTCTGATTTTGGAGGTTGTTCAGTGCCATTGGTCAATTGAGAAATGTAAATCAAAATTTGTGATGGCTGTTATCAAAATAGAGACAGTCATGAGTTTGGTAGAAGGTATAGTTGCTTGGTATGTTAACTAGCTAGTGGATATGCAAAATTCACCCTGTCTTTGACAAATGGACAGTTTGAGAATTTCACAAGACGACAAGCACTAGGTCACCCTAGGGATTCAACAACCCCATTTCTATGTAAAAACACAAAGTAAAAAAAAAAACTATAACATCTATTAAATGTTCATCCCTAAATGGGTTATCTGTATCCTGGCTCCAATACTTGAGACATTACAAGAATAAGGAGTCGAAAGAAGGTAAAGGCTGGAGGATTAATATCAAACAATGTCTTTTGTTTGAAAGGACATGCTGGATATGGGGTCTAAGTTGATTCTCATAAAGATTACCCATTTAATTTATCTATTATATGCCTTTCAACTATTCATGTCTCTAACATCTATCATCTATTGATGTACTGATCTCATTGCTTATCTGTCTATCTGTCTGTCTATCTGTCTATCTATCTATCTATCTATCTATCAATCATCTATCTATCTATCATCTTTCATCTATCATGTATCTATCTTCTATCATTTGTCTATCACCACAATCCATATATTTCTACAACCTATATACTATATTGTTTCTACCATCTACCAACTTATCTTTCATTCATTGCTTCTCTCTTTCTACCCATCTCTGTTTCATCTACCTAACTATCTATAAATCCATCCATATGTCCATATACCTACCATCTATCTGCCTATCTCTCTATAAAACTACCTATCATCCTTCTTTTTTGATCTATCTTTTCTCTATGATTTATCATCTATCTCTCATCCATGCGTATAGGTTTCACCTTTCCTTTTTAGATGTTCCTTTGTAGTAACCCATTGTCTTTTCTGGTCCATTTTCATTTGGTTTTTATTCTCCAGGGCACAACAATGCATTATTGTCAAGAAAAATTCTAATATGCATTATGACAATGAATGCATGATTCTTAGAGTAAATGATTAATATTGTATTGAATCTCTAACCTCAGGGAGCCTTATACCACAGGTAAGATCCTGCTCTAAGTAATGAGACAGACAAATTTGGACAAATATAAAATGGACAGGTACTTATACAGAAAACAGTACAAACACTGTGTATTGCAAATAATTGTTCAACTAACTATTTATCCATTCACTTCCTCACCAAGAAGTTGCTGAATACCTAGAATCTATTGACCTTTATGGAGTCAAAGGGCAAAATTGTGGTGTGGCTACACTTACAGACACAATCTTGTAATGAGGTAATGCATGACACATACATTAGTACCTGCAGCAGACAATGTATAATGCATTATTCATCTACACACCAGACAAGCCACTCGATCTGGAAAGAAAACGTCAAATACAATGGCTATGAAATGTAAGTGACACTTCTGAGAGATACCAGGCCATTGTGGATGGTGGGGTTTGGCCATGCTATATAGAAGAGGCAAGGAGGAACCCTGAAAATGAGAATGGAAAGACAGAGGGAAGGAAGGTTACAGAAGAAGAGAAAACATGGATTCCTGCCTCATGGTGGAAGCTGAAGCGATTAAGAGGTGTGGTTTGCCTTCAATTTTCTGTTTTATGAAATAATTCTGAATAGCTTTGATCAGAGCTCCTTTGTGTAAAAGATGACAGGGGGAAAACCCTTTATTCCTAGCTTAAGAAAGAAATGTTCAGAGAAGTGAATGCATTGAAGGGAGAAGATTTGTTTCACGTTATCTTGCTGTGTATACATGGGGATATTTATAGAATACACAAGGCCAACCCCAGGCACTGCAGAGAAGCAACTTTCCATCTTCATCCAATTACTGTGCTAGAACACTTCAAAGTGAGTAAATCTAAAATCCAATATAGGCTGTGGGAGCTGCGAACACAAGAGATGTGTCTATTTAATAAAGAGGATTTCAGAGACTAGGGCCATGAGGAGAAGTGGCATTTAAAGGCAATTGTACTGTCCAGAGAATCTATGGGGAAAGTGGCATCTGGGGAAATCACTCGTTCATGCAACATCATCAACTCTCTAGACATCTTTAAGGGTCTCCCATATTGTTCTGTCCTTACCCTAGGAAGAGACAAGTGGCTCGAGTGCTCACATTTCAAGGTACATTTGGATATCCTTGCTGTAGCTGGTAAGATTGCATTTGGATCAATGGGGTGTGTGAGGTCCCCAAACCACCTCATCTTTTCCTTCATCCTCGGTGAACCACTACAAGGAATGAAAATCTCTGAATGATGACAGTGTGTTCGTCCTTTCAATTTCTTTCAACAGAAGAATTCGATTATATGCCCAAGGACTATCTTGTACCGTCTTCAGGAAGGAGTAGGCTGAGTTTCTTAGACCTTAATAATAAGATTACAACTGTCAAAAATAAATCCAAGAAAAAGAGAGGAGATATTTTTCAGGGCCCAAGTGCATTGCCATAGATGGTAGAGATAGTGTGCTGGTGTTTACCAGCCTCTTCCCAGAGTCTAGGTTACTATGGTCCCTGTATGACCTTGATTTTGACCTTCAAAGCTCACTCTTATTGCTGTTTTCTCATGTGTGAGAAGTCTCCCTGGGTATTACATTAATTTATCTATCTTTTACATTGTTTTGTTGTTTTGAGATAAGGTCTTTATATAGAGCCCTGGCCAAAATGGAACCCACAATGTTTCCCAGGCTCCTTCTGCCTTTTTCTGGCCTCCATGAGTATGTGGATTCACATCTCTCTCTCTCTCCCTCCCTCTTCTTCCCTCTGTCTGTCCCTCCCTCCCTCCCTCCCTCCCTCCCTCCCTCCCTCCCTCCTTCCCTTCCTCTCTCCCTCTCCTCTCTCTCTCACACTCATACACACACACACACACACACACACACACACACACACACTTAAATACAATATATCTTAAAAATTAAGATATCATGAACTAGAGAGATAGCTCAACAGTTAAAAGCTCTGGTTACTCTTGCAGAGGATTCAGGATTGACAACTATGTGTAACTCCAATCCCAGGGGATCTAGCATCTCTCCTGACCTGACCACATGAGCACTGCATGCACATAATGCACATACATGTGTGTGTGTGTGTGTATATATACATACATATATATATATATATATATATATATGCACTCAAAAACACTCATACAGTGTTTTTGTTTGTTTCATGGTGCTTTACTTCTTCAGGGCAGTCTCTCTCACTCTTATCTTACCAATTTTTGTTTATCTATTATGAGTTCAGATTTTCTTTTTATGGAGCTTGTGTGTTCGCAAATGTATTTGTCTCAGTGTCTATGTGTTTCTGATGCTGTTTTTGCTCTTTCTCTCTGGGGCTTTCTCTCTTTCTGTTTGTTTTGCCCTATTCTAGCTTTTCTTCTTCTTCTTCTTCTTCTTCTTCTTCTTCTTCTTCTTCTTCTTCTTCTTCTTCTTCTTCCTCCTCCTCCTCCTCCTCCTCTTCCTCTTCTTACTTATGATGAAGATGATGATGATGATAGATGGATGTTTGGTTTCTAATCAGAGAGAAAAACAAAGGGAATGAATTTGGGGATGGGAAGTGCAAGAATCAGGGGGGATTTGGGAAAGGAAGATACCGTAATCAGAATATATTATATAAGAGAATATCTATTTTAAATGAAAAAAACATTATATACAAAAATAAAATAAATCATTTTACAAAGGTAAAGTTAATGTTCTGTGTGCGAAGAGAGTGATATCATCTTTGAGTGGGTGCCTGTCCCTTCCTCCTCATCCTTTCTAGTGTTGCTGGAGCTTATTGCTTCTAGCTTCCAAAAGTTGGAATCACTGAGGTTCAAGAAACTAAATAAATACTCTCCTAATGTTCCAAAATGACACCAAATGTCAACTTAGTTGAGAACACAGTAAAGAGGTCACAGTTGTCTTAGAAATCAGCATAATCAGGCAGGAAGAGATACCTCAATGTTGAAGAGCAGCTTCTGCTCTTACAAAGGACAGGGGTTCAGTTTTCAGCACCCACATGCTGCCTCTCAATCCCAGTTACTCCAGTTCGAGGGGACCTACATGCCCTACACACATGTGGTGCATATAACTCATGCAGACACACATTCATACACATACACACACAAATAATAAGTCAGTGTTTTTATGAAAGAACAAATCAACCAACGAAGAGATCACACATATATGACTGTGCTTTACATACAAGACAAATTAGACACTTTGTTGCATTTTGCCAAATAGCCAACATTCAACTGATTGGCCACATTTTAAAACAATATTGTATGAATGAATGTCTTGATATAGCTGGATTTGAAGATGTGCAGAAATATACCTACTGGTTTTAATGATTTTACAGAACCTAGTAAAAAGCAATCTAATTGAAAACTGAAATGTTACATTATTAAAGGTTCCCAATCTATAGGAAATAGAGATCTTTTTAAAGGCAGCTTACTTCTGTATTTCTATATTTACTTGTATATTTGTTATATGTTTTAAAGGGGTATAAACTTGTGCATGATCAGTTTAAAGATGCTAAATTAATTCTGTTGCTTAGGAATGCAAGTCTCTTTGAAACAGGCATGATCACAGTATATGAATTATCTTGTCATGGAGGGTAACATTTTATCATAGTAACAGATGAGTGTAAGTCTGAGTTCTTTAAAGTGCCCTACATATTTAGTTAAATCCGTGTTATTACCCAGCAGGAGACTGGACAATAAGCCATCTGTATTTTCCATTTTTGCTGTTGTTCCAGCCATGCTGAACTTACTGTACTTTTGTTATAACCATTAATGTGCTAGAAGATCTGAATGTTGAGGTTCTATAATGAAATTCTGAGTTTATATTCTTACAATGGGAAAAATATATTTTAGAAGTAAATATACAAATGGATGACTTTGGTAATGAAGTAATTTCTTTGAGTTGTTCTTGTAAAGAAGTAAAATATCTAATTATATTCTTATTGAGACAGTAGGTGGTAATAGAAGCTAAGACCTGTAGTTCCAGTACTTGAGAATCTGCAATAGATGTGGGGGGGGGAGGGGGCGCACGAGTTCAGGATAAGCTTCGGTACATAGTGGGTTCTAGGTATCACTGGGCTCACTGTGAGATCCTGACTCACAGGTGAAACTAGATTAAGTTATTAAGCAGTGCTTGTAAGTCAGTAACCTTTAAGTCTATGGCTGTTGGTGTGTATCTTCTTATGGGACAGCGTTTCCCACAGTTTTTAATCTCCACTTAAGTGTTTACATTGCTTAAATTTTCTGAATTTGTTTTTTTCTGTTTGGTTGTGGTGGTTGTGGTTGTTTGTTTCTGCTTTTTCCAGTCACTCCCTGCTAAAAACAAGTTTGATGGCAAGGCCAACTTCTGATTTTGGAAACCAGGCTCATGTGTCTGCTTGGTTTGAACAGCAGATGGCGCTAGACAAATGCCAATGCTTTGTTTATGGTAAGGCTCAAGGGAAACGCTTGCCTCAAAATCGATCTAAATTGCTCTGCACTTTTATTCAAATTTAAAATAAAACTCATGGTTAATAATTCATTTTGGAGAAATAGTAGCTTTGGGAGAGGAAAATAGGTCATTTGTCAATTCCAAAATATTAGATGACTGTCATGTATTACAAGGCCTGATCACATTTTCAAAGAATGAGTCTGCAAGCTTGTGGATTGTCAGATAACTTAGGTATCACATTTGCTCGTTTTACAATACCTTATGTTTATTTTAATCATGACTTTTAAAACACTACTATATGTTGAAAGGAAGCAGAATTGTTCAAAATATGTAGGTAGAATACATATCTACCTACAAGAAGGAAGACAGACAACTTGTCTTGCTCTGAATTTTATTTTATAGGTCAGACTTGATAGAGAAAAAGAAATTGAAGGTGGAGAGGGAGAACCAGAACAGATGAAATGGAGAGAAGAAAAAGGAAAAATGGATATGAGGATAAGGAAAATAAAACCTTAGAAATATGAATTTATTAAAATCTATACTGTGTGTAGACTGGGCAGCTGGCTACATATAAGTGTGCATGTACAGCACCACAGTCATGTGCGAAGGCATTAAAATTCATATGTCATTAAAATGAGCATGACCATTGTTAGCCATTTCACAGTGAATGAGGCACTTGGTAACAAGTCTCCACATCATCTCCAACTTCATTCTGTGTTAACAGATACTGAGATCCGTAATGAGCCATTTCATAAATTGATCAAATAAAATTTCAGATTACAGGCTATGGCATAAGACCAGCATATTTTCTTCAGTGAAATCTGTGGCTGTGTAAGCTTTGACTGCTATCATGTTACAGATCTCACGTGTTTAGAGCTCATTCTTCTCTAAGTATCACCATTACTATGTGGAAAATGGCAATCTCTACTAATGGATGAGTTTACAGAATGCTTTGATCACGGCTTCTGCAATGCTTGACTGAACTGACGATTAAGGTAGATGATGGAAATGAAAGGAGAATAGTTAATGGGTTATTGATGGAGAAAGAAAAGATAGATTATATAGGTGACTGGTAGATAATGGGTAGCGAGGTCATAGATGATGGATCAATAGATAATAGATGATGGACAACTAATAAATGTATAGATGATGGGTACCTCATTAGATAATATGTAGGGAATAAATAGGTGGGAAATAAATAGGTGGTTGATAATAAATTATCGACAGGTGATAGCCTGGCCAATGATAATAAGTTCATGTACAATATGTAGGCAGGTAACTTGGTGACAAGGTAGATAAATACCTAGATAGATGAGGGGTAAGTAAGTAGAAGATAGGTAGATGATGCATAGGTAGAGAGCTAGGTGAGAAACACAAATTCCTAGATGATAGGGAGGTAGATAGAAGATAGATGGATAGTGGGTAGCACACATGGTGGTCCTTTCTGCACAGAGGTTTCCCTGCATTTCCTTGGTCTGGACTGTTTTTTCTTATATTACCTTTCCTTCTTCCTTTTTAACTATAATTTCCAAAAGGCTGTTGTATCTATGAGGTTTCCTAAAGCAACTACTGAGAACACAGGGCCAACTCTTGGCTTTCCCTAGAGCAGGTGGCCTGCAGTGCTCTAGGCATACATTTTCTGACCACAGGATCTCACACAGCAGGGCTGATGAGTCCTCTCTGCGCTGTCAGTGAGTGCTGATGGAGTAGGTGAGTGTGTGAGCAGGCAAGGCCTTCCCTGATTACTTACTGAGAGGCCTTGCCTACATAGCTGCTGTGTCTTGTCATCAACTTGGAGACAAAAATCTGATGACATTGCACAAAAATGACATTGCATCCTGCCAGAGGCCACCTCAAGACATAACATTTCTTAAAACTTTTCTTAAGAATTAAAAGTTGTCTGGATTAAATTCTGCAGTTTTATTTTCTTTCCTTCAAAGCATCTTAGAATTGCTCCCTTACCATCATATATGAAGACACACTTAGTACAGCACATACATTATACACATAGAGAGTACACCTACATACAATACACAGATACACAGCACAAACACATCCAACATTCACGTTACACATCTACACACATCCACACTGCAAACATGCACAATATATACTTGCATACACAGCACACCTATGCACAGAGCATTCTTATTCACAGAGACGACAACCATGGACATTGCAAGAACGTGATACAAACAAATACCATCTTTATACACAGAGTACATGTATCCTTCACAGACCCACATATACACAGATGACAGACAGGTAAGGACATGATTGCATGTACATAAGCATATACTACATGTGGTCCACACATTTGTATATATGTACACCATGTACACATACATATATTCATGTAGGAATCACATAAGACACACCATAGATATAAATACTATTTTAGGACATGATGTTAAGTTGTGACTGAAAAACAGATTTTCTGGATATTTTAAAAAGCTTTCATGCTGAGTGATTTGTCAAGCATATACAAAATACTCAAGACCCAGCATAATTAATGACCATTGGTATCCTGACTGTGCCCAGTCATTTTTAAGCAAATCATAGCTAACAAGAGTGAGTAAGTTTAGTTCTTATGTGTTCACTGACCTAACAATAACAAAATTGAAAAAAATTACAGCATAGTCTCCAAATTACCATATTATACACCTAATCTAAAGATTTTTATTAATTGAACGTTCCATAATAAAGCTGGAAAAAGTACAGTATACCACTTAAAATTCAAATATTAACATTTACTAATTGTCTGTAAGACATTCAGTATCCTTAATTGTTCAAATTCTATCTTGTTTCCTAACATGTGAAAGTTTGCAGAAGGGATCCATAAGTTATAAATGTTGCGAGACTTTGTTATAATACTAATATAGACTCATCTATCTCATCGTCTATTAATCTTTCTCTTATCTGTCAATTTATTTATCTCTAATTCTCTGTTTACATTGTTTATGAAGGAAACATGATAAGATGCACATGGAAACCCACTTGGTTTTGTTGTTCATACAGAGAATGCTCTCACTGGAGAGTTTACAAAGAAAGGGGAGGGGATTTTAACACCGTCTTTTAATTCTGACTCGTAACTTCTGTCAGATTCTGTTTGGCCTTGAAGGAGCACACAGTGTAATAGCATTCATCTTATTTTGCTGGCATGATTAGATAGATAAAGATATTGAAATCACAGAATGGCCTGGCATACCTAGGCATATTCCAAATGTTGATTATTGATACTGTTCTTTTGACAAGAGATACTTGGCAAAGATGTGTCTGTACCAATTGTTGTTTGTGAGACTCTGAAAGCCCAGGCTGCAGTCATCACAGGAGGGAAAAGGGCCCTTTAGGAGACCAGTGTCTTCAGTGAGCAAGGATTAGACAGAAACCATCAACCCTCCAACTCTCCCACGGTGACTTTCAGGAGGAGGAAATAAGGAGGCAGAAAGCAGCATGGGCCATTAATATTCTGTTTCTCCTGATCTTTACAATAAAAACAGTTCGCTGTTACATTACTCACATTTGATCATCGCGTTAAAGATTCCCTGTGTATCTGTGCAGAATATTTGGCTTCCCAGCTACTCCACAGGGACATTGGACTTTTTTCAGCAAAGAAATGGTAACGACAGAGACAAATGGCCCCACTGTATAGTGGTGCTTGGAGAGAACACTGCTTTACAGACCCGTGGATCTCCATTCAACCAGGTTATATTTACACACATTCTCCTGTTGTGTGTGAAGTCTTATCTGAAGCTACCTGTTGAGCTTTAGAAATGCTGTTTACATCCTAGTTTGGCTGGGAACATTTATAAGTCTATGAAGAATGGGTAAGAGTGAAGTGGTACACAGCTATTATCTCAGCACTTTCCAAAGCAGAAGAGGTAGAAACAATCTTATCAGGAGTTCAAGGACAGGCTTTAACAACATAGTAAGTTTGAGGTTAGCCTCCAAATACATGAGGACCCTATATCAATCAGACCATCCATCCATCCATCCATCCATCCATCCATCCATCCATCCATCTTAAGTACATGGATCTATAGAGGACTCCATCTGTATATTGGAATTGTTATTTAACTTTCATGACATGATGAATGGAAAATTATAGTCTCACTAGCTTTGCGCTCAGTTCTGGACTATGGGTCTCTTCTAATACACAGTCCTATGGAAACAGTCACATATCTCCCACCATATTTGTGTTTTGACTTCTATCCATGTCACCTGCCTCCCAGCAGCAGCTGTTCTCTCTTCCTTCAACTCTAACTATAGCATTTGCCACTGGCATCTATAACTGTCCTGGTTCCCTGCAGTGCATGTAGCCTCTGATATTTAGGCAGACCCTGAAGTATTCAATATCTCTTGGAATCTTCTTACTATGATAGCTTCAGATAAGACTTCATAGTCATCTATAGTCTGTGATATCTCCCTCCTTCCACAGCCTAAAGGGGCCAGGTGAGGCAGTGAGGAACTAGGAGACAAATGAAGACATAAGGGAGTTGCCAGCCATGGTTGAACCTCCTCTGTCTTCTTGGAGAAACTCCTTGGAAGAGTATGCTAAGCACTGGGCTCTGCAGAGCCTGGGTGGTGCAATTCAATAGACACTCATGAGAAATCAGGAAATGGCACCAGGCTTACCCCACTTTTGCTGACTCTTCCCAGGCTTTATTTATTTCTCCCTTCCCTAGGTTCACTGACTGTGAATCCTAATAGACTTCCAGCATTGAACACTCATCTTTTGCTTTCTTCTTTGTAGAAGCCTGGTGAGATCACACATCCCAGCAGGTAGATGCATGGGTAAGTTCATGGGTACCTTTTCATTAACAGGAAATCTGAATGGGGGCTCTGATTGAGCACTGGCTTCGTGAATGTGGGAGTTTGTCTGTGTCCCACTATTCATCCTTCAGAAAACAGAGGCAGGTATCCTTTCAAGAGTTTCTGGACTAAGTGGTAAATGAGAAAAAGCCAGGGCATAGGAATATAACAAATCATTGTTGCCTTTTGAAATTTCTGAGTCTATGCTAGCTGTTGCTATTAAAAAGAAAATATTTCATTAATACAAATAATCACAGTCAATAATGTACATATATATTTTGAGTTGTATGTCTGATCTTGCATGGTCTGTGGCAGCATTGTAAAAGGAAAATTGATGAGAACAAAAAGCTGCCCTACTTTCCAAAAATAGTCATGTAATCATCAAAGGACAATGAGAGAGAGAGAGAGAGAGAGAGAGAGAGAGACAGAGAGACAGAGAGACAGAGAGACACACAGAGAGAGAGACAGAGAGAGAGACAGAGAGAGAGACAGAGAGAGAGAGAGAGAGAGAGAGAGCGAGCGGAGGGGGGGGAATTGATGCCAGTTCCATTATCACAGCCAGCTTGTTCCAAAGTGGATGTTTCCAACTAAGTGCTACACAGGCCTTGCGTTTTCATCCCCAGGTAAGGATTTTCACTAGTTTTGGAAGCAGATCATTTCACACTTGATCCTTCCACAACTTTGTTTAATCATAGCCACAGGAGGTCAAGTAATAGCCCTATACATGACAATACCAACCACAGTAATAATACAATACTGTATCAACAGTAATAACATAATATTCTGCCAACAGTAAGAACATAATACTGTATCAACAGTAATAACACAATAGTCTACCAACAGTAATAACACAATGCCATATCAACAGTAATAGTATAATACCATATTAATAATAACACAATACCATATTAAGAGTAATGATATAATACTTTATTAATGGTAATAACACAATACAAAAACAAAAACAATATCACAAAGGAAAACTTAGAACTCATTTTCAGTTGTCAGTGTGTGTGTGTGTATGTGTGTGTGTGTGTGCATTTGCACAGGCATGAGCCACAGTATGCATGTGGAGGCCAAAGCATTTCTTTTGGGAGTTGGTCCTCTCCTTCCTCCATGGATTCAGGGGATGGAAGTCAAACCATCCAGTGTCTACGAAAACAATTTTAAGTCCTGAGACTTCTCCCTGACTCAGAGCCAGCACTTTTATGATCAATGTTTTTTTTTTATGATCAGATGTGAATTTATTTAATTCTCTCACCAACCATGATTTTCCATTTGCTGCCAAGGAAACCATAGTAGTTTGTAGAAGGACCTTGGTGTGGTCTATGTCATTCACTTCCTGGATCTGGAAGACAAAACATAAAAGGGCAGCAGAGTAGAGTGATATGCTTCCTCATATAGCGACTTTGGATTTAATTTAGGAATATGTAGAATACCTGTAGAGTATTTCAGGTAGATATGAAGGTATGTGGGAAAGCCTTGACTAAAGTTATTACCTGCTCTTTTCAGTAATTGATTTAATATGTAGAAGTGCAGTGACACAATACATTGAGCACATGCTGTTCCTTAGAGGCTCTCATGCATTTCAGAATGCCTGTGTTTGTTGCTGAGATCAATGACATTCGTGCCTGAAAGACAAGTTGGATTTGTAGGACATTTTCAGTATCATTAGAAATATGACGAATACAGCAGGTCAGTGTTGTCCAGCACACAATGTTCCTCAGAACCATCACTGCCTCTCCCAGCTTGAAGATTGAGAATTCATATACACACTGTGATGATTAGCTCTGATTGTCAGTCTTACACAATCCAGAGTCATCTGGGAAGAGATTGTCTTCTCTTTGTGTAGACAATGAAGGAATGTCTACACTGGGCAAGTCTGCGGTCCTGTCTATGGAGTATCCTATGTTAGTTGATATAGGAGGACCCAGTCCACTGTGTCCATACCATTCCTTAGACAAGAGGTCCTTAACTATGACACAGCACAGAAATCAAGCTGAGAACAAGCAAGCAAGCAAGCAAGCAAGCACTCTCCCTGCTCTGCTCTTGGATGGTGTGTTTCTAGCTATTTCAAGCTGTAGCCCTGCCTTCCTTGCCATGGTGGAAAGCTGGACTAAGCATACCAAATAGAAACTTTCTCCTCTAAGTTGCCTTTCTGCAAGATATATTTTTTTTTATCACAGCAACTAAAAGGAAATTAGGACACACAGACACATCAAATGTGTCTACTGCACAACGTATCTCAGCCCCCTCATATCTTCTAATCTGCAGATTTGAAGAGTGCCATAAAATAGTTAAAAACAAGTTGATTTTTAAAAAGTCAACCATATGTAGTAAAAGCCTGTTTATGGCTGTCTTGGACCCTACCTTGCAATTTGGTTTGTAAAAGTAGAAAATTTTGAAATATTTAAGTTTGACTTAGACAGAAAACATTGGAGTTAGACAACCGTTGTCTATAAATAACCACACCTTTCTGGAATGTCCTCATTTCCATAGGATATATTTAGGTTCTTCATTTCAGTAAAACCTTTAAAATAATTAAGTGTTAGTCAACTATGTAGAGGAAAGGAGTTAATCAAATGCTTTCCTCTGACAAGATGTCAACAGTGGGGCCATTCATTTTCTGAAAGCAAATTGATGACTAGGGAGTAGCCTCCAATTTGCATAATGTTTAAGGGACTAAGGCTTGTCATCTTTCAGGCTGGCCAATCACAGAAAGGCATACCACCCATTTCAGATGGTCAATGCACAAATTAATAAAGGAAGGCAAACGAAGGGTGTCAAGTTAGTATCACATGGGTCATTTTTAAAAATACATTCCATGATAAACATTATTTCTGGGTGGTTTATTTTGAGCAAAACCCACAAGTTTTAACAACTGAAGCTTTTAGGGAACTGAAGATTAGCAGTGAGCCATTCCGGAAGTTTCCCCACATCAATTCATGGTGCGTAATATAGAATGGACCCAACATTCAGATGTAACAGGAAAAGGAAACCATGGAGCATCTATGGTGTTATAAGGAGACCTCTCAGATTTTCATCCCTCATCTTATGTTCACAGTGAGTTATGGTGAATTTGGAAGTGTAACAGAGGTTGCACTGAAATCAACAAACTAGGCCAGTCCTTGGCTGAAAGAAAGGTTTATCTGGGGAAGTTCAAAACTGCCATGGCTTTCTGGGTGGACAGAAAAAAATAGTGAACGGTACGAAAAGCCTTGACAGTTTTAAAGGGAACCTTTGAGAAGGAGAAATGTAAGCTGGAACAGCCTATAGTTAGGATACAACACCAGGGGGAAGGCTTGTGGGTCAGAACGTCCCAGAAGGTAGTGAGCTAGTGTGGGGAATTTGATATGTGTTGTGGGAATTTGCTAATAGGGAACTAGATGCTCCATTTGCCACAAGTAGTCAGCTGTAAGTGGAGACAGGAGGGGAAGCTGGGTGTCTGCTTGACGCTCCTATTCATTTAGGAGTCTAAAAAATTGATACTACTCTCTTGTGCAGAATAAAAATGTCTAGCCTGAAGTACGTGATAAAATGTATATTATATAAAAGGAAAAAAAAGCACAGCACAGACAAGTATCTTTTATCAATATTACCTCAGAGAAACAACTAGAAAAAATTACCTGCAGGAAGTTGTTCTTTAGAGATAGTGATTCACAGTTTCATCTCATCTTTTTGATAATAAATTCCTAGAGAAGCTAATGAATTAATGAATTCTAGTATGTGTGTTTGTATGTGTGTGTGTGTAGGTATGTATATGTGTGTATATGTGTATGTGTGGGCATATATATATATATGTGTGTGTGTGTGTGTGTAGGTTTGTGTGTGTGTTGATATATAATATTTATAATAGGACAAAACAATCAAAGAAAGAAAAATTTTCACGCAACGATTGGCTAGTGTTTGGTGATTTTTTTTTTCTAGAAAGCTTTCTGCCAAATTAGAACAGTGGCCACTGACCTGACCCCTTGATGTCATAGACTTTGTTGTTTAGTAGGACATAATTGAAGTCACTGTGAATTAGTGGTATAGTTGGAATAGTGTTCGAACAGGCACAGATCCATTATGGTGTCAAAAGCTGAACCACTCCATATGCCATAATCCCAGCCTGGACATTTAACTCCTGCTGTCAGGTCAGTCTCGAGGACTCCTTCATACACACACTGACAGAAATGAGCTTTTACAAAGACTTTCAAAGTAGCTGCCCAGAAAGATTAAAGTTTTTCATTACTTTCTGAGTCATTATTAACATTCACTAAAATTAAGCAGAGACAGTGAGCCTCTAGAATGTGCAGAGGTGAAGAGTGGCCATTCAGGTAATGTTTTGCTACAACAGATAACCTAGGCTCTGGCTTTGCTGGGGTGCACTTGTCTTCTAGCATGTTGAAAATACATGCATACATTTTGCAGGAGAGCAGCGCTTGTGCCGGAAAGCAGCTGTCATAAACAGGGAGGTCTGCAAGACAGAGAACACAGAGCTTAGAATCTATAAGAGGAAGGGCTCCTCGGCCCAGTGAAGCAGTGACAGCTGCTGTTAGAAAGTGGGGTGAGGACACCATTCCTTCCAATGGATCCATTGTTCTGTAAGGTCAGAGCATCTTTCGCAAACTGGAAATGACAACAAACTGAGGCTACACACAATACCTCAAAGTCATCAGTTACGAACATCAGGAAAGTGAAGTGATTGATTTCAGTTTTCTATTTCAATCAAGTAAATGAAATTTTTCTCTTCATTCAATCTAGGGTCATAATTATTACTTTTATAAGATCGCTGAGCCGTCTTTTCCAAATGAAGAGCCCTGTACAATGTTTGAAGATCATTTTGCTATATGTTATTAAGATAAAAGAGAAATCTCATTACTAAAATTAAAGGAAGAATGGAGGAGTATTGTTGCTTTGAAGCTGTGACAGCAACTTTGCTCACGTAAAACATTGCATTTGCAGAAGCCAAATAAAAATTAAATCATTTTCTAAAATTTCTTGCCAATGCCAGACTATGAAAATAGATGATTAAGGTAAAATTTATAGCTAGAATAGTATATATATATATATATATATATATATATCGAAAGGTAAATGCATTTTAAAATATCATTCCTTAATTTGACGTATTCAGTTTTTAGTTTCATCTGTGTGCACATGTGTGCTTATTTATGTAATACTCAAAGTAACAAAGTGGCCATTTTTTGAACTTCAGAAGTAATTTGGGGATTTATTTTTTTGTATACATATTTATGTAATAAGACAGATCCCCTGAAAAATAATCAATTAAGTACCAGTTTCAGATAAAGTTATAATTGTACAGACTGTGCTCTGTAGACACATCACCATTTCATATGTAACACGGAAATCCGGAGGATGAATGGATGAAGGACTAGAAGGGCTACTAATCTAAGGTGAGAGAAGGTTACCAAATATAGACATGCATTGGGTCAAGTGTGAGTCACATTTGAATAATGCATTCATATCTATTTTAGGCTCTTTTATGGGAGAAAAGTCACATCTCACTCACTCTGGATTTATTTTAATTTATAACATTTTAGAAAGGCGGTTGAAATCAAAGATTTTTGTGCACAAATTTGTCTTGACTAATCGGCAGATTCATTTTGATTTTCATATAAAGCATAAAAAATACAAAGCAGTCTATATCCATCAAACATCAAAGTCTGTGTGAATGGCTGTGGTCCGTGCTGCAGACTGAAGCCGCGTTCGTATCTGTGGGATGTGCTCCTGCTGGGGGCCGTATTGATTGGGTGGCCTATGCTGCTTCCTGGGGCTATGGTGATCTCCATATTGTGCTGTTGCCGAGAGTCATGTCTGGGTCTGTGGTCCTACTACAGCCTAGGCCCGGGTCTCTGCTACCACAGAGAGCCATGCAGATATGTGGTCTGCGTGCGCTCCCATCTGAAGCCGTGCTGGTGTCCATTGGCCATGCTGCGGCCAGGAGCATACGTGATTTAATTGGCCTGTGCTGCTGCCTGAGGCCATGTACTTATCTGTGGTTCAGGCTTCCTCTGAGGGCCTTGTCTGTGTCCATGATCCCACGGCAGTTGGGAGCTGTAGCTAGAAACTTCCATCCGGAGGCTGGTGATTCGTGCCACCACTGGCTGCAAAGAGCAAGGAGGCTGCTTTTGGCTCTGCTATCAGTGACTAGAGATGAAGTTGTGAGGAGCTGCTCTTGAGCATCCCCGTAGCACTTTTGAGTTCTCTTCGGTGTCTGTTTAGGCTAATTTAGATGGTTGGGGTAGCGGTTGTCTTAGAAACCTTCCATATCCCTCCTTCTCAACCGTGCATCTGGCAGGGATATGGGCGGGGAAGGGCTCATTTAACTCTATTTAAGGGGCAAGCCACTAAGCATTTGGCTGTGCTCCTGTGAGTGTATGGATAACACATATTGGACAAGTTGATTTCATTTTTCGTTTTACTTTTTTTTTCCTGTGAGTGGGGAGGGGAGAGTGTCATAAGGGTAAGAGAGGCAGACATGGAAACACTGGGAAGTGGGTATGATCGGAACACATGAAGTGAAATTCCCAGAGAATCAATATAAATATTATTTTTAAAAGCACAAAGCAAAGTATTTCTCAAAAATATAGACTATATTGACTCTACCAAATCAAATATTCATTTTTTAAATGAAAAGATGTTAAGGCTTTTGTATTGATTAATTTGATTTGATAAATGCATATGGTTAGACCCAAATTTGAGTTCTATTGTCTCCTGTTGATGGTTCTGGAGTGATGTTCCCATAAGAACATGAAATACTCTACACAACTTTCCTTAAAGGAAATTCAAAAGTGAGTACCAGGTAAAAATAGCAGCAGTCGAACAAATATTCACTACAGAACTGAATGTTACTTAAAAATATATGTACAGTTTAAGAACTCCCCTTCTAGACTATGGATGGCTCTTCTTGTTGTCATGGACTAGGGACAAACGTTTTCTCAGTTCAGTCATGTACTCATATCAAAGCTGAACCTGGACTCCAGTGACATCAGCTTATCAACAAGCCAGTCACTGACAGTGGTTGAACAGGGCATAACAGCTCCCATCTGAGTTTGTTCATAATAAATTTTCATTTTGCAGACATTCTTTTAATAATCTGTAACATTGCTTTTCTTTCTGTATTTGGATATTAAATACTAAGGCAATGAGTATATATTACTTACTGACTACATAAGCCCAGTGTCCATTTCTTTTCTATCACTTTTTATGCCAGCAGACCTAACTGACATCTCATGAATACCCTCGCTCTCCATCCATGAGAGGACTGGATAGCTGTTCCCTCTGCACTCTGACTTGATTTTGATGCTGCCCCTGTTCTGAGTTCCAATCCAGACTTTGTAGCCCAATGGTGGCCCTCTACCCTTCTCCTTGCTCCCCATGTTCCTGCCTTCTCAATGCCCTAAGTCCCTGGAATGAGACCAGGAGGCTAAACTTTTCTATCTCCTCTGTGACAGGTGTGTTGTTGATCCTTGTCTCCAGGCTGCTTGTGAGGTGTCAGGGACAGGTTTCTCTTCCCTGCCAGTGTTCTCTCTAAAGAGTCCCTGCTCATGTTCTTTCTCCTGTCTGTTAGTGCCCATCCTGGGTGTTAATTAAAAACAACCCACAAAATCCCAAAAACCAAAACAACAACAAAACAAATAAACCAACAAAAACTCACAGACTTTATTATTTGTAAATTTT
>NW_021604615.1:11801215-11806325 GCF_004785775.1 Grammomys surdaster | reverse complement strand
CCCCCCCCCCCCCCTTTTTAATGATACGGCCACCCCTAGCCTCTAGCCCCTTGTCCTCCCTTCTTCTTTCCTCTTCCTCCCTCCCCCCACTTCTCTCTCTCCATCTAACTTCTTTCTGGTTTCCACCACTACCTACTACCCATTTCCTAAGTAACATCCCCTTTTCAAGGTCCCCTGTAGACTCTCAACACACGGCTCCTTATTTGAAGTTTTGCTTCACACACTTCTGTGTTTAATGCACAGCTTCTCAGCTGTGTGTAACAGCTACAGTGATTCTTTGAAAGATCTAGCTCAAGTCCCACTACTCTTACTCTGTTCAAAACCAGATATTTAACAACTTATTTAGAGAAATGCACAAGTTTCTGATATCAGCTGCCAATATTACAGACAACTGGTACATCGTGCCTCGAACTCCTCTACCTCTGTCCACCTGATTCCTGCTCTCAGGTTGCTGAGACTCTGTGGGAATCATCAGAACCTACAAATCCTAGATCTCTGCATATTCCCTGACACTTCTTCACGAGAACACCCACTGGCTATCTACCCTTTCCTACTGACCAGAAACAGTACTCTGTATTCAATACAAGCTTACCTGTATAGTGTCTATTCAACCTTTTTCTTGACTTTTCCTAATACACACAGCATAGTATTTTAAATGGTTATTTTTCTGTTTTTTTCCTTTTACCTAATTGTGAAGAATAAACATAATAGAAGCATACACTCCTTCTCTCCCCTCCCCGTCCTCCTCCTATCCCCCCTTAAGTTCTCCTAATGTCACTAACTCTATACCTATATCATAAATGAAATAAAAGCACTTCGACAAATGTTGGGGAAAAGAAACTATAGAACTTTATAGTTTAGACATGTTGTTCAAAATATTTACACATAAATCTTCTCTAACTTATGCAAGATTAAAAGCAAGCTAGTCTAGTGTTTAGAATTGCAGTGTGGACATGTGTTAGTTAATGCACAGAGGTTGGGGTGGACATGAATATGTTTTAATTCCTCATCGCCTCTATCCCAAAAATTTCAGCTGATAACACTGAGCCCTATTAATTTTCCCCTATGACCATCAGTTGTGATTTTCAGTTTTCTGTGAATATGACACTCATTGCGAATGTACACTGAGGGGATTTCCTAATTCCATACAAACAGCTTCAAGAGTCTCTCCTTTCGTGTGTGTGTGTGTGTGTGTTCAGGATTCTGATTGGATAACGAAACAACCTCTTGGACTTACAGCCTGGCATGTTAATTTTTACTTGCTGCTTGAATATATGTATTAAGTTCATAACTACATCCTAGGTACTGAACATTTCGTCTTTCTTGATGGGTAGTTGCAATGTGGGTATTAGCATACATAAAAATAATAGATTAGACTGTGAAAATCTTTGAAATAAGAGGAAGAGAATGTGTTTAACTTTGATTTATACATGGATTCTGCAAATACTTTCTAAATGGCTGGTAAATGCTCACACGGGTGAACAAGATTGCATCTTGTAGCAGCTTCTAAGAACAAGGTGAATGAGCATCAGATTGCACATCCAAACATAGCAAACATATCCCTGGTAGGAGCACGGTCGTTTTCTTCTGAACCTGTGAGCTCCAGAGCTCCCGTCAGAAGGATCCTGGGTGTCACGTTGGAGAAGAGACCACTTTCCTCAGACACAGCAATGGCTGAGGCTTGAGGCCGTGCTGGGTGACTACACTGCACAGGGATAAATGAAGCTGCCTTCTGGTATCATTAGGGTCATGTTGACAAGTGAGCCTGGGGGAGCAATTTTATACAGGGTTACAGACTGTGACATGCAGGTGTTTGCCTTGTTCCCGGCAGCAGTGTGGAGTGTTTGGACACCTTGAGTACATGAGTGGTCATATCTTCTATGTAAGTAGTGTTTCTAGCAACAGTAAACTGAAGGAAATATACACATACACACTTACACATACACATACACAGTGCCTACAGTGGACAAGAAATTACTCAGGTAGAGATTCAGTGTCAGGGTGAGAGGAAGTCTAAGGGAAGAAAATCCATTCCTAGTTAGCTAAGGGGTTGGGGTGCTGGGGGCTGGAGGCATGGGAGGTTTGGGGGTTGAGTATATAGAGGCAGAGAGTGGAAGGTGACAGCAAAGGGTGGCAGGTTTCTTTAGGAGATGGAGAAAATGCTTTTAGGTTGTGTCATGGGCCTCTAGCTGCACATAGTAGGACAAACAGCAGCACAAACAACATGTCATTATATCTGTTAACAGGAGGCATCACAAAATAAAACTACTCTGCTCACAAAACGTGTGCATTGAGTGGCTGCTACTGCTGTCTTTGATTCACTGTTGTCGCAGCCCAGGAAACCAAGGGCAATGGCACCTTGTGATCTAAGAGGTTCATGGTGGTGTTGAAGATCCTAAGTGTCAATGCCACAGGCAGCACTTTCTGTTTATTTTTTAAATATTTTTTAGGTCCCCATCTTCTAATATGTCAATACAAAGTTAATTAATTCTCCAACTAATAATGTATTGTCTTTCCTCAACTATTCACGTTTAACCTGCCTTTTCCAGGTGGACTCTTATCAATTGAGGACACATAAACTTAATTAAAATCATGTTGTTTAATAATATAGCCTCTGTGACGTTGCTGTATTTCTTAGTATCCAAAATTTTAAACTCTGATTTAAATTGTTATGGAAGTCCAAGAACACTTTGTTAGTGGATTTGTCTGTGGAAGTGGTCACACTCCCACTATGGTGATTTTTAAGTAGTAATATGAATTCATAGTGTTCTGATGGGTTCTCTATTCTCTAGAAAAATAATGAATTGATTCGATTTATTTTTATCTCTCTTTCGGCCATTAAAAGGAGAACTTCTGTAGAGACTGTTTAGCAGGGAGGCTTATTAAATAGAGAAACTCGAAGAGCAATCAGAAGCCACTTAATTTCACACACACTCCCCTTATGGTTCCTTATTGAATTGCAAGACCCTCTCAGCAGGCAGTCCTGACCTTGAGGCAGCAGAGAGTGCTGATTGAGGCTATTATGAGCAAAAGGAGGCATTATGCTGAGTAAATAAGAATCCAAAATAAAAGGAGTGGGTGGGGAGCAGCATCCACACTAGATCAGTTAATTTCCTTGGGGATGGTTTCAGTCCTTTCCCCATGATCTCTTCTGCAAAAATTATTCAATCAAGGGCCAGTCTTCTGGTGCTTATGGATGATGAAGAAAAGACCAGTACCCGTACAAAGTTGTCACAATGAGTAGAAGGACAGTCTTAGGGGACTACTTGAAATTACGAGGTGGCTTCATCTCTTCCAGCTTCTTGTCCTCTGTAGAGTAAAACGCTATTCATAGTTGATGTAAATCCCAACTGTGTTACATGTTACATAAGCTCCATGTAAAATAACAAATTCTCTCTAAAGAATAGACATCTAAAGCGGTTAACATCCATGCAGAGAGCATTACCTCTATGCTAAGATCATATGATCACATGGCGATAAGCTGGTCTCCGAGACTTGTATATGAGTCAGGAGAGCAACATCTTCTTCCTTCCAGCTAGAACTTCTCTGTGCAAGTCAGACAGCTGGCTGCGTGTGAGAGTCATGTTAAGGCTCTGTCAAATCATGGCTGGCTCTATGAAAGCATCGCATGTCGAGCGTGTCTATGAGCATACACCATATTTATCATATCTATCAAATGTGAACTTTTGAAGATGCTTGATATTTTACATGCAAGCTCAGGAAATTGTGGAGGATGCTGTGGAGACAAACATTCTTATTAGAAGATTAAATCAGATATGTCAATAAGTACAGGATGTAGTAGACTGTTAAACTACCTTACAACACACGGAAGGGACTGTGGGAACCATGAGGAGCTTGGGAACTGAGGTGGTTTTCTGCATATGATATCCCCTCAAAGTAGGTCTTGCAGACATGAAGGAACTGGTAGAGAAACATTTGTTCTTCCCTTTGTGTTCATAGATTTTTCTCTTTTTCCGATTTCACAAAAGGGCTGGTTGGGAGGATTAATTCTTAAAGCCCAGTCTTCACTCTCATCTAGGTTGTAGTAAACCACTACTTCCTATCCTTGCTATCGTGGTAGTTCCTCAACAAGTCACAGTCCCTAAATGAGACATGATTGACTAGGAAGACGATTTCATCATCCATAGAGTTAAAAGCCTTTTCTTTCTATCATCCATGCTGTGGCATGGAGTATCAGTACCCACAATCAGATGGGTACTGTGACTCATTTCTTCTCAACTGTCAAATAACCTTACAAAGTAATGCATTTATATAGTGTTAGGACAGTGAATTTGTATCTTCTCTGCTGACTCCACTCATTCATAGGAGCTTGCCACGGCAGTACTCAACTGCTTCTGAAGACAGAGCAAAGGAGAATCCTGCCAGATTCTCTCATCTAGTCCTCTGCTGCCTGCATAATTTTCTAACCTCATCAGCAAGTCGTGTGATGTAAGCTTTGAGTTAGTTATGATTCCAGTCTCTGCCTTGAATAAGTTCAGTTTTCATTAGTGACTTATAGACAGCTGTAATTTCTACTTTTCCATTATATTGCTGCAAACACTTTAGTGGCAACACAAGCAATAACAACAAACAAGAACAACAAAAGAAGCAACAACAATTCCAGATATAGAAGTAGTTCCAGCCATGTAACTATAAGGGGACACTTGATATTGCTTTTAGTAATTTTTTCTCTCCAATTATCAGTTGCATATGGCAAAAATGCAAAAGGATAATGGAACAGTAATTTCAGAGATTCAAAAAAAAGTCATTAAAACTAGGCTTGTACTTCAAGTTATAGAGACTGCAGGAAGAAAACATAAATAATTAAAGAGAAGGTGGTGAAGGTTAATTTGAGTGAAAGCCAAATATGAAAAGTTTTCCAATGGAATCAAGATTAGTTCTCTTGTGTGGTTTACATTTATTTTGCAATCACAGTTGGTTTCCTTCCCCCACTTAAGTCCCATGCTTGACAGTTCATCTTTTCCCTTACTCATCTGTCTGTCTGTTTATGGTGGGACTTTTCATAGCAATTGGGAGTTCTAAGACCTGGCTAGTGAGTTTACCTTATATGAGAGAGAGAGAGAGAGAGAGAGAGAGAGAGAGAGAGAGA